>NC_134710.1:86185972-86298472 GCF_043290135.1 Rhipicephalus microplus
TCAGCAAACGAAAGTGAGGTGACTCAAAATGTTCAACAGTAACCTATCACACACAATGCAATTAAATCGAAAATGTCTGTTTAAAAAGTCGCTTTTGAATTGAGCGTATGCTATTTTAGAGTTTTACATGTGAACAGTGCGCACATTAGGCCGTGGCTTGCGTCGTCTTGTGTGGCTCACCGCATGCGCTTAGCGTTTTGTGCACGATCTTAATCGGCATTTGCCGTCTGAGTGCTCCCTTCTTCATTTTAAACGGACCAGTTGAGAGTAGTAGGGTTTGCTCAATTTCCGGAGAAAAGGAGAGAATGCGAAAGACGCCCTGCCGATGCCACCTGGCAACAGCATTTTATAGAGATGGTCGCAAGCTAAAATAACACTTTGCGCCTATAGGCATCCCTTTAAGGCCGCGCCGGTTGGAAATTCCCAGAGGAGATTCTGCACGCATTTTAGCGTGTTAGCGTTAGGAAGCTGGTTTCCGAGAAATTCTGGTTACGGCGTTGGTGTGGTCAGTTGTGAGCAAAAAATCAGCATCATCCTTGCGTAGAAAATCGAAAATGATGCCAATAAAATAAATACCAAATATATTTAGTTTGACTGAGAATTGAACCAAGAGAGAGGAGAGAGAGAGAGGAGAGAGAGAGAGAGATAAAGAGAAAAGTCAGGGTAGTTAAGCAAGCTTGACTCGGTTGGCTGCCCTGCAATTGGGGTGGGGGAAAGCGTGAATAACAGAAACGAAAGTGAGAGAAAAGGGGGAGAGTAAAAAAGAGATGAATACATAGTCAGCTCGAGACTACTCAGCACGGTCTCACGCTGTTCTTTCGCAAGCGCTCGTGAAGTCCGGTGGTCCATAAAAAGTACAAAAGAGCCTTCATGGGTTTGCGCGTATGCGATACCTTCGGCCAAGGTCCCAGGATCTTTTCTGTAAGCGGTCGTCAATCCAGCCGATGGAGCTTGGCTTCCATAACACGTCGTTCACACTGGTATGCTCGACATTGGCATAAAATGCGCTTAAGCGTCTCCTCGAAGGCGCAAAGGTTGCATGCCGAACTGTTTGCCATTCCGAGGAGACAAGAATACGCATTTGTAAATGCCACGCCTAACCTCATGTGACACAGCGAAGTTTCAGCGCGTCGTGGGAGCCCGGTTGGCAAACGAAGTTACAAGTTTGGGTCGATCGAATGAATACAGGCGCGCGTTGGACAAACCCGGCGTATTTCATTGTGGGAGAGTTATACGACGAGCAAGTGATTGTAGTCGCCTTGCAGCGTCCGTTCTGAAGAGTGGTATGGGCGTGCGCTGGTTTTGGTCACGAGCTGATATAGCAGCCTCATCCACGCGGTCATTGCCGACAATTCCGCAATGACTCGGCATCCATTGAAATATAATATTGTAACCTTCCTCAAGCGCTTCGTGGTAGTCGGGCCTTATCTGATATACTGATTGTTCGTGTAATCCATGCAGTATAGTGAACCGTAGTGTCCATAAGGCTGGTCTCGAGTCACAAAAGACGACCTATTGATTAGGTTGCTGCTTAAAAATGTACTTGACCGCATAGAATGAAGAATGTACTTGACTTGATGTCGTGGTGTGAGAGAACTTATAGCAATACATTAACAGATCGAACAACCACTGCTCCTGTAGAACTCCTGGAATTTGTAGAGTCATCGGTGTAAGCATGTATGTGGTAAAAGTATGTTTGTATAACAGACGCAAAGTCAATTTCCTCAGTGCTAGCGGTGACATGCGTGCCTTCTTATTGATTCCAGGAACCGATAAGCGCTCGTCAGGTTTAAGAGACTCTATAACGCAGATGCCGAACGCAGCACAAGTTTGAAGCCAGGCGGTAATGTGTCCTGGTGTTTTGTCACAGTACCGGAGAACGAAGCATTGGGCTTCTGCGCTGTCAAACATGCTATAGGACGTGACGGAAGCCGTGATAAATGCCGAGAATGCGCTCTCAGCGTCTCGACAATGATATACGTTGTGACCGGCGTTTCATGTGCGAAAACAATAGCTGCAACTGTCGATGGGCATCTTGGAAGGCCAAGACATGTCCGAAGTGCTTAGGCATGTACGCTCTGTAGCGCACGGATGTTAGAACCAAGGTCTCCGGTGCAGCGAGCAGGTGCTCTACCTCAGAGCCACGTCATTGCTTGGGAAAATGTAATGTAGTGGGCGGGGTCTCCTCATAACGTATGTAATATTGCGCAGAAGCGTAGAAATCGTGTGAGGTGTCAAATCATGTAAATTGCAGATCGCCTCTTCTAGAGGAGGTCGGAATCTAGCTGTTCATTGTAATTCACTGGTACCATCGCCGAAGTTGTTCTTAAGCTTGAGTTCACGTTTTAGCCCACGTTTTGTTTCACGTGACGGTGAAGATCCCATTTCAATGTGGAATTCAACGAAACTAAACGAAAGTTTTAAGCTGCTGTCAGGTGATTGGGTGCGGCTACTCTTCAGAGACGTGTCTTTGCAAGGCACAGGATGAACCGTCTGTAAGCAGTGGTTCCCAACCAGACATCCCATGCGGAGCGGTGAGGAAAATGTTCGCGTCCCGGGCTTCAAGTGCACTATTCGCCATACAAGGACGCAAGGCAACAGCAAACGAATACACATCTTTATTTTTTTTTCACTGCATCTGACAAACGAACACCTTGCCACTGCGGTGGTGTAGTGGCTAAGGTACTCAGCTGCTGACATGCAGGTCGCGAGATGGAATCCAGGCAGCGGCAGCTGCATTTTCCGTGGATGCGAAAATGATGTAGGCCCGTGTGCTTAGATTTGGGTGCACGTTAAAGAACCCGAGGTGGTAGAAATTTCTTGAGTCCTCCACTACGGCGTCTTTCATAATCATATTGTGGGTTTGTGACATTAAACCCCACATGTCAATCAATCAATTACAAACGAACAACACCATTTGTCGATGGCTTGACTATCGGCACGCATAACCGCTTCCGCAGAAGGAATGTCATTAAGAGCAAACGGAGAAGCGTCGAGCATGGCGAAGGTGTCGACACGCGCGTTGCGTGCGACTCCAATGGCGCGGGTCGCAGAGCATTTCACGGTGACCGACGCACGTGCTCAAAATGTCGAGAAACGAGGCGTCGTGTACGTGATCTAGCCGCAATTTTTGTCTGCTGTTAGAGCTTGCAGAAGCAAAGGTCGTACGATGTCCATGGCCCCCGTGACGTCCGACGGGGCCGCCATTGTGTCTATAATGCCAGCTTTAGATAGGGAAACTATTCACAGACGATTTTCAGATAGGTGCGTTGTACACGGAGGACTGTTGGGAGATTGCTATTCTTACGTCCAGTAACGTAACTATAATATTTTTTAGTGGGGGGGGGGGGGGGATTGACTAAACCTTATGCTTGTGCATGCGTTTGTATGTATGCATGTAATACACACATGCAAAATCGAAAATTTTGTAGGGAAGAGAAAGAGCTGAATGACCCCCCCCCCCCCCCCCCCATTCCACCTCGTCTATGCCAAGGCTTTATTCATATATCTAGATTTGACCACTTCAACTAGCGCAAAGACCAGTGAATAGACTCAATTGTTGAGATAGAAATGTGATTCTTGTGATGGTTTATGGTACTTCGTGAACTTTACAGGAAGCGTGATTTCCTTCACCATGGCGTCACCAAAGAGTCCACAAACAAGACTATACGATCCTCTTTCCTACTCGCAGAATGTTCTTGAGGGTCTCTGCGACAGGACAATTCGCGTTCAAAAAAGTACTCTTCTTCTCCGAATCTAATAATCCTTAAATGGTGAACATTAAATGCCTTTGATCGTAATGGAAGCATTTTTGCTTTGAAAGCCGTTATGCTGGTGGATAAATATATGCCCGTAACTCTAAAAAAACTCAAATTTTAGTCCATAGGAATGTATATTCTTTGTAAATATACTGCACAGAGTGGAGATCTGCGTACAAGTCAGAAGCGCCAGTTATTTGTGCGTATGCAAGATGCATTAAAGACGGCAGGCAACGATGAGCGATACTTACGATTTCCAATATTTCCGGATGGATTGACAGTGTCGCTGGCCCCTTCTACGTCGTTCCGCAGACGTTCGCTTACCCTCGCTCCGGTGACATGTGGCTCGGTAGTGTGTCCGGCCGATCTTCTCTGCTCATCTGCTACGAGAAAGTTTCGGAGCCAAATGAGTCGGTTTCCTCCTAAGTCATGCATAAACGCGAGATCACATCCCACACCACAGGCTGCATGGCGAGCGTAATGACTGTACACGTCGTTACGAGCATCGAGAACTAAGGGGCGAAGTTAATAAGCCGTACGAGACATCACGGACAATTAGTCCATAGGCTAATTGCACGACGAGGGAGTGCGGTGAACAGATGATGGAAAGCCGTGTTTACGCACACTGTCTACCGGTTTTCATGACGCATAGCTGATAGCATTAAGCATTCGTGCGACATCGCTGGTGATGGAAATACACTCGTAACCATTCTCTTGACTTGCCCTACTCCACACTGTGGGAGCCTGTCCATGCTGCCATCCGGCGAAGCTCTCACCATTTATAACTTTGTTAGGCTGGACAATCAGCTGCGTGTCTGTGGAAGTAAAAGCTGGTAATAATGAAATACTACTATTTTTGTGCCGTAAAGGCGTTTGAGAATTGTGCACACCAGAGCGCATAGCCTGACCGCGAAAAAAAAAAAGATGTTGAAAAAATAAAATACGTCTCCCTTTCGGAAGAGGCACCGAAGTCACCACCTACTTTGCACAACTTCGGATATTTGTGATTTCTTTGGCACATCAACTGCGTTAACTGTGGATTCTTCACGAATTGGTAAGATAGAAAGACCATGTTAGTTGAATGGTTGGCGCAGTTCCCAACTGTAGTCCGGTTTGACGTGATTCCCTAGCACGGTTAACACATGGAATTCATGATGTTATGCATGTTAATAGAGGATGCTAAAGTACCATGGTGTTGAAGGTTCTTTTTTACGAAGTGTTATTGTCATTATTTTTTATTTCAAATGCGAACTATTTATTAGTGAACTTCGACGACTTTGAGCGTATCTATCTATCTAGCCGCTTACGTTTAGGTTCTCTCGTGGGCACCCCCTTAACTTGGCGTGAACCAAAATTAGCATGGGGGGGGGGGGGGTAAGATGGTTCGGTGAATATGACGTGCTGGTCAAGACGTGAATAATGTCACAATACCGTCATGTACGTCGTCAAACACTTTCCGCCAGACAATGGCACATACCCACGGGCGGGTATGTTCCGCTGGTATGGGAGTATGTGCAACAGGTGATTGACACTTAGCATCTACCCAGGAACGACGAGTACAGACATGGGCAATTTTAACGCGTGAGCATTAAGAAATACCTGACATTTGTAGCGTTGACCTGATGAATGCAAAGAATAAATGTCAGGATCACAGCTGAAATTGAACCCAAGCATTCTGCGTGGCAATGAAGCATTTTACCAAAGAGCTACTTCAGGTCTCGTAACTATTTTTCAAATAGACGCTATTCTTCGTGAAACATCAGTAGTGGTTGCAGTGCTGCCTACCCAATTTTATAAACATTACATATCTACACCTTTGATACAGCCGTCACATCGGGTTAACGCTAATTGTGGTTGGTTGTCATGCGCTCAAGTTAGTTTATGTAGCAGTGTCCAGGGCCAGCATCCTTGCGAGCATCAGCGCTTCATATCAGTTTCTGGTGTTGCTTATACGCATGTCCCAGTTGTCAGCGTTGCGCAAGTGTAAACAACTGGTTACAAAATCATCTGCCACTCTTCAACATGCAACTGTGCGTGCAACATTTGTACATATATTTAGTGTCATTTCATGACGTGTCACTTAATAAAAAAATTTGCAACATGGTCACCTTCCCTCCACATGCTTCGCACAACGTCGATTCTCAAGTACGTGGGGTCTGCCGAATTTTCTTTAACAGCTCTTACTCCTCAAACATAGAGAAATCAAGAAAAAAGGCTCATGAAATGCATCATCGGCATAAGCGTTTTGTCCGGGCTTAGGATAAGAATAGTTGCTGGCACATACAGCGCATATATGCCATTTGTACTGAATCCCGGTGTAAGTTTATGATCACAGAAAGCGGTGTTGGTGGATTTAACAATTATAAATGCTCTAAAATTAGCACAAGTGGCTTTTTAGTAGCACTGCCATATCACGGTTGTCTACCTATAGTAATGCCAGAGAGTGTTTGATTTGCCAGAGCGACAGTTATCCCACTTTTCGCAACGCCAATAAAGAAGAGATTCAACCGAAAGCTGGGCGCGCAAAATTTGTCGACAGAACTTGTGAATCATTCGAACTATTCATACAAGTGGGTTTATTATTGAGATGTTTTATGGCAGTAGTGCAAGGCTCATGTTGGTTTAGCTATCATGGTAACGTGCCTAAGGTTATCACTACTACTTGTAAATACTTGCATTTTGAGTGACAGCGATGTTTCATCAGGAAACTAAGTTCAAGTGAAGTTACAGAGTTACAGAGATATTTCTTGAAGCTTTTTCAACAGCTCGTTGAAAGCTACACTGGCGGAGGGTTGATAAGGGGGCAAGTAGCTAAGCCCATGGATACGTTAGTACGTGGCATGATCTTGAACCTTCCTTTTTGTTTATTTTGAACGCGCAGCTGACTTTTCGTGTGATTACAGTGGACCTTTTCTAGGTCTGAATAGCGTATCAAATGGAGATAGCCGAAATTGAAACTGGAGGTCAGTGGCCTCCGAAGTAGTCAGTTAGAATATCTCGGGGCCAGGTAATTCTCGTGATAATTTGAAAATGGTGCCACCAAGTGACACCCCCTCCCCCCCCCCCCCCCAAAAAAAAACATGGTGTGCGTGACGTCACCGTCACTGCGCATGCACAGGCTTGTCTCCTGAAAATGCCTATTGTGATCTGTGTAGCGTGGTGCGAGCACGTCGTGTAACACCGCGGTGGCCGCTGTAACTATGCAGCTCACGACGCTAAAATCAGCCAGTGGCCACGTTCCTGTGCCTCGGTATGGAGGACACATTTGATTTTGGGTATTACAGCATTATTAGAGAAGAGCTATTGATTTTTAGCCAACTTTCACGTTGAATCGTTAACCGCATGGCGCGTGCTGCGCTCTAATGTTCGGCTCACATGTTGGCTGAAGCCTCGATTATTGATCGGTAGAATTTTGTGACCATGTTCAAAAAAGTGTTTTAGAGTCCCTGACTCCGCACCTAATGTCTGGAGTCCCTCACGCCCCAGTCTGCTTTTATAGAGGCATGTTTCACTTTCGTGAGGCACGACTAATGTGAAAGATATATATATATATATATATATATATATATATATATATATATATATATATATATATATATATATATATATATATATATATATATTTGTTTAAAACAACAACAACTGTAACTAGCCGTTAGATACTGTTATACTGTTTCAAATGGCCAGAAAAGACGTCAGAATTTTCGAAAACGTAAAAAACTGAACAAGCCGAAATAATTTCGCACAATGACTTTATAGTGGTTGCAGTGCCATACTGCTGATCCGCATGTCACGGGATCGGATCCCGGCCACGGCGGCCACATTTTCGATGAAATTGAAAAATGCTTGAGGCCCGTGTGCTTAGATTTAGGGGCCCGTTCAAGGACACCAGATGGTCGAAATTTCCGGAGCCCTCCACTACAGCGTCTCTCATAATGTAATGGTGGTTTGGGGATCCTACACTCCTGATATTACCATTAATAAATTCCTGCCGAATATTTAAACACGCGCCAACGTAAAAAGTACCAGCTGTAAAAAAAAAAAAAAGCAGAGCTTGCACTTTAAGTCGTAGAGGGCTGGATCACGGCAGAGCTGGTGGGCATCTAGCTGGTCTTGTCTTGACTAGGCTTATACCCTCTCACCTGTCTCTTTCCCCATTCTCGCTGTACTATGCATGCCTGTGCCACCAATGAATTTTTTTCGCTAAGACCTTCTCTTTCTATCTTTATCTTTCCTTCTTTCTTTTATACTTTCTTCTTTTATTGTTCTCCACATTTATCCTTCTTTTTTATTTTACTTTCTTTCTCTATTTCTATCCATCTATCTCACCCTTAACTCACTATCGCGCCAATCAGGATTATTGCATACCATGCCAGAGAAAAGAGCGGAGGTGTTCTAGGAGTGAAGTAGAAGGCAACGACAAAGAGAGCGTATGGCGGTACACGATGATGACAATTCTCTTCGATACTCGGCCAACCTCCAGCATACCAGCTGTGCTGCAATGACGTTGAATATAAATACGTATATTGAATGTACTGCACCTGTAGCTAGTAGGGTCAATAACAAATGATTATTGATGTCTTTTTTATAATCTGTGATTTCGTCGCAACATATACGCTCTGTAAAAAAAAGTACTCCAAATGTTCCGTAACTGCCAATAGTTATTGTCTTTGTTTTGTCGGCCGAAGGCATGCCTGAGCATCAATTCTTCCTGAGTCTCGGGTAATGGTACATATGATTGATATGACTCAGTGATTATGTGCCATCATCTAGCCTGCTACTTACCCAAACTCAGAGACATAGTTTTCACATTCGCTGAGTGTAGGAGGAGGCAAAGGGTTTACGCTGTTGGTAATCGAACTAACTGTGCACTGCGGGAGGCACAACACGCAATTCTGTCATTGTTGTGGTCAAAATTCGGGTGTCTATTTACTCATGTGAGCGGTTTATAACATGTTCAGAACAAAATACAGCTGCAATAGCCTCTTCGGCTATAATAGTGCCTGCGAAGATATGAGCTTAGATGTGTGTGCCGCGGGGAGACGGGGCTGGTGTGACGGCATCGTTGCCACCCGTGACAAGTTTGGGTGGCGGACATCCAGAGACAGTCACTGGCGTCCGTTTTTGCGTGCATAGACAACAGCCAAATGTCTGTGTACACTATTCTCTAAAGTGCCCGAGAAAAGACATTGCAACAGAAGGCGACAAAAGCTCTGTTGAAATTCCTACGCGACACGGATTTGAACAAGCGGCTGTAACAGCAATGTCGCACACCGCGAAAGACTATGAATGAGTGTGCGCGCATGTGCTGCCGAATGTGCTGTGTTTATCTCTCTTCCCTCTATGCTCTCTATCTTTCATCTCCCCCATCCCCCTCCCATGCGCAGAATAGCAAATCGGCTGCCTATAGGCTGGTTAACTTCCCTGCCGTTCTTTTCCTCCTATTTTTTTTCCTTCCTTGGGTGGCGGGCGTGCTTACCCAGGTGTGCATCTCCGAAACGTGTCGTGCGCCATCCAGAGCATCATCGTCGTGAAAGAAACCATTGATGCTATCATCACGATTATGTCGCTTAACTTCATGTGAAACTTGTTTTCATATTATTTGTGCAGAGGTGAGTGTACGATTGATGGCGGGTCTGAAAGTATTTTTCGGCTACTTACATAATTCAGAATTTCCCCCACTGGAACTGGTGCAACAGGCGATAAGCAGCGCTGCAAGTGCAACGCGTCTGGTCATGTCAGCACTGAAGAACATTCTTGCCTTTAAAACAACAACAATATTCCCACTCTGTATTCGACGCAACTCGCAGAACGCTCCTTTGTTGGGGTGTTTTTTGTTTCTCATTTTTCTGGCGTCTCAGCCCACTTGGAGCCTTTCTTGAGAAGCCTATTCGTGCGAATCCACATGTTAAACGTTGAGAAACGAGTTGAATTATAAAGCGTAAGGACGTGCTTTGTTCACTTCAAGACTTTATGATACCTTTGACGGGAATACTGAACTGTGTGCTCAAAAGGTTTGGCCCAATGCACACTTCTTATCTTGTGGCGGTGCAACTGCCAATAAAGAAAATAATGGGGGATGTTTCTAATTTAGGAAACCAGTTTTTTTTAAACTGTGAGTAAGGAGTCATCTTTAGTTGAAAAAAAAGTGAAATCTTTAAGTTGATTCTTATTTAAAGCAGAGAGGAATGGTGGGACCCGCGTGAACGTTCAGTTGCATACTTTGCTGAGACTGCATGGAGCGCCGGCGTGGCTGTGATACACCATTTGTCACAGCTAAACCTGCTAGAGTTGCGATTGCCCGTTAAGACGAAGCGCATCACGTACGCTCTACTGGGATTTGCGTATTTGAAAACTTCTTCACATTTTCATTTTTCACCCAACGCTTTGATGAGGGTGATGCGATGACTGCTAGTTACTCCGGTGCCTTTCAATATCTCAACTTGCCATCACGGAGAATGTTGCTGGCCACAGTCTTTCACAGGTCGTAGTTTCAGAGAAAGTCGGACAATGAGAAAGAAAAGAGTATAGGTATGTCCTCTTTAGGAGTTTCACTAAAACGCACGAATGCCTGTCAAAGTGTCATATCCCTTTCTAAAAACACAGGAACACCGCTAAAACAACAGAAGAGCTTACATGAGCTTCAATGTCTTGGCGGCGGCTATGCTCACTGTCGGTGCTCATTAGCGCTCGTGATGCGCTACTTCAGTGCACCACTCCAACATGGCGCCGCCATTGATTTCAATACAAAAATGAAAAATGAACAATAAGAACACAGAGGAAAGGAACTAAGCTAGTGTTGGCATGAAAGAAACATGTGTGCTGTCGTGGTCTTACGGTTACACAATGAAGCGTGTTGGGTGTCAGCGGCTCCATTCGTTCATTATACACCCAGGTAAAATTTGATAAAATAATCAAATTGCTAAGATTATACGTCTCCAAACCACAATGTAATTATGAGAGACATCTTCAGCATTTCACAACTAGGGTTATTTGTTCACCTAGGCAACAGTAACAGTTGCACGAACCATGGTTGGCAAAAAAATCCGGAGGGGTTGACATAGATGGCTTCGATTTAAAACACAATGTATCGGAAGTCAACGACTTACAATATACATACTGTATTGCTCGTTGTTTCATTGAAACCATGTATTGAGTTATAGAGAGTGCAGTTAACTTTTGTGCGACTGGTACTGTATGAAAATAAAGTTCTACCCGCTCACAGTGAATTAGGTCATTTTACTGACTCATTTGACAACAGATTGGTAGACCAGTGGTGTTGCAGGTAGCTGATTACGATGGACATAAATACGAGAAATAACATGCCCATAATGGAAGGGCGTTGCAAGTTCTGCCTACGTTTCTGCATAGCACCACACTTCACCAGAACACTATAGTGCAGTCAATTTTCGCCTCTGCCTCCACTTCTCTATTGACGAATCTATGTGCTCTTTGGACTGATGTATCAGCGAATTTTATTTCACTAAGGCGAAAAAAGGAGCAATGACAAAAGACGCAAAGGACGGTTTCACCGGTAATCATCGTTACACTGAACCCTTACTGTTGCATGTCTTGCTGATTCCATTCTGCTCACTTCTCAGATAATGTACGATGCGTCGCAGCTGTGGCAGTAGAGAAGGTGGAGGAAAGCTAGGGTTAGAGATAAGTTACTCTTGCGAGAAAAGTTTACGATGAGTTTAGTTTGCACAGTGCAGGCTTGACACAAGACCAGAGACTTTATTCAATCTTCACAGACGTCACACTTTATTTACAAAAGAAGAAACAAAAAGTGAACAGTATCCACATATAGTGACGTGTGGTTCAAACAAGTTTTATCATCGGCAATACATGCCCATGTGCTGGTCATGGTGTGTTTACGACAATCCAAAAGGTGACACACAACACTAGATCACAAATCACAAACGCAGATATTACGGCAAAGTTTTGTTATTAGCTCACCTGAATTCGCATTTGCTGAACGACAGAAAAGAAATAGAACGTCGCAATAATCCAGCTGTCACTTGCTTTCCGTGAGTTTGCTTGGTTTCTTGTTCTGGGCGACTACTTCACAAACTACCATAACAGCTGAGAGCTGTGACACGATTTTTGATATAAAATAGAGAATATAGGCTCGATTTCTGTTTATGTACACTTGCACACTGGCACACACTTACACACACATTTGCACATATATTTTCATTTACGTGCACACTGACTCTGTGATGGACATGACCTAGTCAACACTGATATAATGTGGAGAAAGCAAAACTTACGTTTTAAGTCAATTCTTGCCGGAACATTTTTTTATGTGTTTAGTACACGGAACGCATACATGAGGGTGCCGCCAAAAAATCGCACACGACAAAGTGACTGTAACAGGCAAAATAACTTTGAATAGTGGATTTCGCACGGGCGCCAAATCCACATAACAGCTCAAATAGACAGTGAGGATTGCCATCTTGCCGTGTTTGTCGCTTTGCCACAATGCTTTTAAGGCGCTCATTTCCTCTCGAGTGAGCACATAGTATCGTGCCGTGCGTTTGCTTCATTTTTGGAGAAGTACACATGCGAAAAAGTGTCGAGCACTTTTGCAGCTCAGTGCATTGTATGAGCTCACTTCACCATACGTAGACTGTGTGAGTCACGCGGCCTTTTGTTTTTTCTGCGCACAAAAAAAAAACTTGCTCTATGAGGTGTCCAACCCCTATTTTTGAAGCATCTATGCCAGGTCTAGAAACGGAATGACTTTGCAGACAATTGAAGCGATGATGGGTACACCTAGTAACAGCGGGTACGATTAACAGAATGTGTGTAATGCCCGTCGGAATGCTTGATGTATCTCTCATTTGTCCAATGTCACGCAGAACGCAATGTCTCGTTTCGAAAATGCCCATTTAGAAAATGACCTTTTCCTAACAGTATTCTTTATTACCGCAGTGCTTTAACTGTAATTTGTGAAAATACGAATGTCTCAGCACTTGCTTTGGTACATCTACAAAGATCTGTGTGTGCTGACGTAGCCTTCTCGTAACCATGCCGACAAATGCGCATAAAAAAGGAGTTTGTGGCATTAGCTAAAACATTACGGAAATGAGCCACTTGGGAGACAGGTGCAGGGTCGCAAGCGAAGCGCCTCACAACCAACGATGTAACAAAACCTCTGCGTTGAGAGATTATGTGCTTAAAAGCTCAAAAGCCTAACCTGAACCCATGCTGGTGGATGGAAAAAAGAAGGAAAGAAAGGTTAACAAAAATCAGCGATCAGCACTTAAGGCTTTCAAACAACAATTTTCACGTTAGACTTGACAATAACGAAATAAAAATCTCTCATCGTGCTGTTTTCTGACCGATGAGGACCACACTGAGACTATACTCTTCCTGGGAGTATAGTTACTAATTGGGAGTATAGTTACTAATGGGAGTGTAGTTACTAATTGTCGACGCACGCATCGGCTATATCGAAAAGAACACTTTAGCATGTTAGTTCTTTTTAATAAAAAAAGGTAATGTTTTACTCTTTTGAACGGACGATTGGGGATCAGATTTTGTTGTCCACTACACTTATGCTTGTGTATTCCAACTGGTGGCGCACACCGCCACTCAGCGGAAAGACAAGTGTTGCTAAATGCCCACGCCAGAAGCGGACAGCGGGACGGGATTCTTGCGGCCGCAGTAAACGAATTGAGGGGTACACGACAGCTCATCAGTCAGGTTGCTTCGTTTCTCAAGGGAGCTGAACGCCCGCGTATACACCACAAACACAGAGAGAGTTTGTTGACTAGATTTGAGCGCATGAAGGGTGAGCGTAGCGGTGTCACAAAATGAAAATCTCACATCGGGCTGCACGCAAATGCCTAAGCATCGTTTCGCCCAGAATCAACGCTACTGCTGTTCCTGAAACTTGGACATGGTTTCTACCCGGAAGGCTTCTGTGAACGAACGCATGACACCATTGAACACTCGCCCGCGTAATTGATCATTTACTACTGCATCGTATAAGCTGCATTTAATGCCGTGTATTTCACATGTGCAGCAATGGGCCTCAAGTGATTCATATTTCCTTTAATTCACTGATCTCTTACTAAGCATAGGAGTGTAAAACATTATCCCGATAATATTATAAGTAAACAACCAGGTACGCATGTGCACTTGCATAAAGATGTACTTCTTTTTGAAAAACCTCGTGTGTGTCGTGTGCTTTGTATTGATAAATTTTTGTTATGATATACATAAATCCTGTATGAATATTTCTGTTGCCACAATCATATCCAGGTTTCGGCACGTAAAACCCCAGAATTTAACCAATGTTATATTATGTTACAGAGCCACCTTACTGCATAAAAAATGAGACCCTTGATGGCGTTCTTTTGTGAAATTGGTACAACAACCTCACCATTACGGCTATAACATGATTGCATGTGATGGCGACCAAAGCTACATTTACGGGGAGAAGGAGCGCAGTTAAAAACTCCATAATAAATCTCATCGTTTGGCGTGCATAGAAATATCTGATAGAAGATTTTGGCAGTGATAGTGACTAAATTTTATTTATTGCACTTTTATTTTCTTATGCTGCAGTTGAAATCACTTCTCTTTTTCTCTACGAAAAAACGAAACAATACAGTTAACATTTCTTTGTCCCCATCAATGATTCGATCGTACTTACCACCTGAACTTCGCCGTCGGACAACTAAGAATTCTTTACGCACCCGTAATCGTGTAACACACTCGGCGTGTATGTGTCTTTACACATATGGACATCCGATAGCTAGTCACCAACACGAAGAATAATTAGATAACAATAAATAAATCGGAAACGTTGCCGGCCAAACGAAAGCTCTGCAACCTAGAAACATTTAGGAGATGCGAATAGTTCTGATTTGCTTTTAGTTAACACGCTGACTACAGCAGCGGTAAACAAAGCCGTCAAGTATGCAAAACAAAAGTGGTCATTTTGTCATGCGCAAGGGAATGGGGGTGTGTTAGCACTACCGTTGCAAATGGTAGCCAAATTGCAAACACTTCAAGATGTCACAGAAGCCACTGTATTTGAGGGAGTTTACTGACACAACCAGTCAGTTTATCGAATGTTCAGGCGCTCAGTTTCAAGTAGGACTACACTTCCTGCGGTTGAGTTATGGTAACAGCTGGAAGTTATTCGTTCTTGCGTGAGCACCGCAACAGAATGCACAGTCGGTTTAAGCATACCTTTTCCTTTCTAAATAGTTACTAAAAATATCTTTTTATACGAAAGGTAGTTTATGCATATGACCGTACAGTGTCTAGTCAGGAATTATAATTTATCAAATGCAATATCAAGAGCTTAGGAATCGAATAATTCAATTGTCTATCAGTCAGACTCGTCATATTACCGTTAATTTTACCTAAAACGATAGCGGACATTTCTGTACTCAGTTTTGCGGATGCCAATTAGATGCAGCCCATGAGTGTGGCAAAAGCTATGTATCCTAGAGGGAAAGCATGGTAATCGCACAACACGGTATATGGACGTGATATGACGAGGCCTGCATGACTATACCTCTCCCGGCGTCTCTCACAACGCCTGCGTATTGTGAGCATGTATCACAATGTACATATTTTTCAATCCGTATACATTCTGTGCTTTCAGTAATGTGGGATCTGTGCTTTCACCGGAACAAGTGGAAGCCAGACATCATCTGAAGCGTAAATGCCGAAGCAATAAATGCCTGCCCATATGCGCAACGATGACGCCCTCTAGCAGCATTTTCTCGCGGCCGGAAAAAAAAAAACATGCAGTGTGTTTGTCGGGAACTGCCAAACCAACGCTGGTGTCACGAGTACTGCTGGTACATGTGCCCTTTGCCGCTACCGGCACTACGATAGTGCAAAAGGCTAGTAATGGGTGGGGTATCTCGATCCCAGCGCTGTTATTCCAAGCTGACCTCTCATTGGGCAAAGTACGATTGATGATGACGCACTTCTAGTACACCTTACACAGTACAACGTAACGATCAAAGTTGATAATTGAACAGGAACGAAACATTGCCAACACACTCGTATACCACAAATAACAAACACACTCATTGATGGTACAGAGAGATTCGTCTTCACGAAAGCGGCCCAAGCGGATAGCACGCGATATGCTTTTACAAGAAATTCAGCAAATACGTGGCCCTCCCTCGTCACCTGCTGAAGGTCATTCCGTTACGCTGAGCTCATTTAGGTTCACGAGCCTAAACAACACTGCACCATTAAAATGCTATGGGGTGGCTGAATAATATATGATAATACACTAAAGTGTTGCAAAGAATCTGAAATAAATACTTAGAAATAACGTTTCTAGATGCTCTTTTATGACGGCTACGACGAATGAACGCGCTTGTTTTCCAACTTCAAATAGCTTTTTGAACTTAAATATAACGACAGACGTCGACAGCATCTAGGATTCTTGAAAAACACACAATGTTTCTTGGCCATGCATAATACATGAGTGCTCTCCTACTGATCCGGGCATGTTATCAGAACACGCAGTGCCAAGTCATGATGTGAATTTACTGCTGTATGTTTTGGTGGAGAAAATGCCAGCAACAAAGTAGAGTAAAAGAGTATACATCAAACATCAGATGTGTGTGGTGATAAACAAACACTGCTCGGCTGACAGGTAGTTGTTTCAGGTAGCAAGCACTATGAGGTCCACGCAAAATGCTGCCATAGACTTCAAGCTTCAAACCCCTGTCATGAATGCGATTTAGTGTTTGTACTGACCGTTATCGCCCATCTAAATGTGAGTTGCACGATTCAGGTGCAAATAGTGTATGCGTGGAGGTGACCTGACAAGAGAAGAAGCACGATTGCATCAGAAGTTAGATTATGTCGCTTATACTGAGAAGTTTCAAAGGCCAAGTACACTCCATGGGAAACGTCCTTTTGCACGTTTCATAGTATGTGATGATGCTACATCACTGAGACTGAACTGGGCTCGTGTAGCTAAGTAATGATACATTAGGCTGGTCATTTTCTATTGTTCCGGAGCGCCCTGACAATGCGCGCCAAATTCCGCTGGTCAAAACCCATAGCTCTGGACACATTTGACTGGCTTTTTGACGACACTACTCTGCAGCTGACAGCACTCTAAGGCGCTCTCATGTTGGACCTCGAAGTGTGACTTCGTCACCTTGGTGACCTTGGTGACCACGGTGGAGTTCCGCCCACTTGGCTTCAGCCGCTTCCGTTATTGAAGTGGCGTCAGCCATGGCTGCACGAACGGCGATTTTGCGATGGTTCCTCGGCGCCTGCACGCTTGGTTTTTTTTTTTTTGCGGGAGAAAGCACATTTCCACGTTCACTCTTTTGGCCTCCGAATACTCAAGCAGGCAGCTGCGCTAAACATATAATTCACAGTGACATTGACATAGAGTGACATAGAATTCTAGTCACTGTATAGCTGCACGTTTGGCCCGAGCACGATTTCTCTGGCTCGGATCAACAGCGAAATTTGCCACATTGCAGTGAAATTCTGAGCGTGGCGGCGACCAGCTGAATGTATCACAAATCTTGTACGGGACAAGAACTACCTCAGTGAGGGCTCTTTTCATGCACACCATGTTCCCGAATTAGACATGTAAGCATCATACTACTACATTTCTCGTCATCTTTCTTTCTTTTATTGATATATTACTTGTCATGTTGTACTGATCGCAAAAGAGTTCGTAAGCGTTGGTTTTGATCTTTCGTGGCACAACCCAAGACGTCCCGTTGCAAAAGAAGGGAAGGATTACGGGAAATCAGAACGCAAAAAAAAGACAAATACTAATGGGTTAGTCCACCACTGACACACTGCTGATTAAATGACATTGACGCTAAGTAAAACAGGGCAGTCTCTTAAACTCGAGGGCTTTTGCAAGAGACGGTGAAGTTTAATCAGATTTAAAGGTTTACTGTACTATACACTTCCACATGAGATGGTGTATTTGTATTTTTTGTTCTGGTTTTTCGCCCGGATCATTCTTGCATATGAGGTACGATGTTTTTTCCTTTAGTTGAGTAATGAATTTAACTTTTTTTCTTTGCTTCACAGTACTGAAACAATACGTATACCTGAAACAACGATCCAGGGCGCATGCCCAGCAACCATGAGGAGGGAACCTTAAGCTGTTTTTTTTCCTTCTGTGAGCTTTGTGTCTGCCAGGAAGCGTGCAGAGATTTTGTACGTGGCCCTACCTTCCAAAGAATGACTTTAAAAAGACCCTGTACTCCTAACAAATGATTAGCTGGCGATCTGGACAATCTGCGTAAAACTGCGCAAATGACTAGAAAACAGTCCCCCCCCCCCCCCCCAAAAAAAAAATACAGGCATACGGGCGGATTAGGCAATGCACGGCCGCCGGTTGGACTCAATACATTTCTGCCCTTGAAAAAAAATAACAGCGAAACTTTCCCGAGGCAAGGCGAACTTAAGTCGTTAGGAAGATTGCTGTCCAAAGCCAGGTAGTTCTCTGTTTTCTTTTGTTGTTGTGAAAGAAGCCCATATTACTATAAAGCTTTGGCTTTGCTGAAAAACACGTAAAGCAGGAAATGAGGAGAAAAAAAAAAGATGAGAGTGTGACATTTATACCTGCATGGAATGCCCGTATTTCTCACTACTTCCGTAAAGTTGTTTCCCTCGCAGGTGCTTAACTTATTTCGTGAAACAACAACAACAAAAACAACAATAACAAGAAAACGTTTTTACCAGTTGAACCTTGCGACGTATAAATGTTTGCGGTGGAGGCATTCATCATTTGGGACTCAGCATGAAAGTATTATGAGTATATCACATGAAACGTAAACAAAAAATAGTTGGGCTGCACAACGCAGCATAAATAAGCAAACTACAGGCTTGCAGTGTACAATAAATTTTTTTGGAATTCATCTCCAAGATTACGAAGAGAAACACAAGCACTATTTAAGTATATTGTTCGTACAGTGTTGCCCCATCGACACGTGCTCTACAAATCACAAAGTGAATAGGAGAAAAAAAAACGCCCTCAGTGAAAGTACACTCATTATGGAACGTTTGAACCTTACGGTCGTGCTGATCCTTCACGAAATGCAATAACAATAATTTGACTACCGAACTTAGAAGTTAAAGTGTCCGTATCGCGTGGAACTTGCTGGATACTTCTGGGCATAACTGCAGTCACGGAAAAAAATAGAAAGTGGAATGAAGGTTCCCGTTCAAACCGAAGTAAAAATTCAATTTAAAATTAAAATAAATGTGTACTTCAGGACACGCCCTTAATCAACTGACTTCATTTATCGAATAAGGAAAGATATGCACAATACATGAATAACAAGAATGGAGACAACTTCCTCATAGTTCACATGAGAGCTGGGTGCTCTTGCTTAGTTATTTGTGAAGTGGCCTTCATTGCGTTTTCAAAGCATTGTTACTTATTGTATAAATAAGCGCATGTAATCTACACGGCACTTTCTGTTAGAAACACAGTGTTCTTAGTACGAATATGGGCCCAGTGGATGCAGCTCACTAGACTTTCAACCACTCTAGGATGCTTGGAGATACCTCACATCTTCTGGGCTAGACAAAACATGAAAGAGATCATACTGTTACGCACGAGTACGTGCCCAGTGCGCGCATCATTGCAGGGACGATCACAAACGTCTAGTAACAACAATACACTTAGTGTGTACATACAGTTAACAACTGATAGTGTGACAAACGTGTGGCAGACGCGTTCTGGAACTGGCACGTTTGCTCTGTGGCTATAGTGGTGACTCACGTGGGTGAGGAAGCGGACATTACAGCCGTGAGATGGACACCGACAAAGTCACTACGGCAAAGACGCGCGGTGCAATGAGCGGGTGAAGTGCGAAGAAGCAGTGGTGCTCCGCGTGAATGTCCTGACAGTGCGGCCAGGAGAAGGCTGTGACCAGGATTCTAGGGCGACTCGGCGTTATCCGGGGGTGCGTCGTCGAGCACGGTGAGCATGTGGATCTGTTTGATGAGTGACGAGACGCCTCCCTCTTTGAGGCGGCATCGGCACAGAATGCGCTTAAAGGCCAGCCGAAAGTCCTTGCTGACAAGCACGTAGATGAGCGGGTTGATGGCCGAGTTGCAGTATCCGAGCCAGAAGAAGACCGAGAACAGCAGGTTGGGGATGCAGTGCTCGCAGAATGCACGCACCAGGTACACTGTGAAGAAGGGCAGCCAGCAGCATATAAAGCCACCCACTATGGTGCCCACGGTCTTGGTGGCTTTGGCCTCAGTGCGGAATCTCTTGGCCTGCCACCGTTGACTGCGTTTGCTCGAGCGCGAGCCTTTTCCGCCGCCGCTAGACGTAGAAGTGCCGTTGCGTCCACTGTTGCGGGCGCTGCCCCTGTTCGACTTGAACGAGGGCGGCGCCGAGCGTGTGGTCCGCTGGTCACTTTGCTGACGTGCTTTGCTGGCCGACGACCGGGCACTGGCTGACGGCTCGTCGCGCGACTTCTTGAGTCCTGGCCGACGACGACCGGTGACGATGCCATCGATGCAGGTCTCGGCACCGAGGTGCTCGCTACCTCGCTTGGCGTTCATAGCGGAATCGTTACCGCGGTGTACGCGCAGTGTGAGCCTCTGGTCCGTTGTGCGTCCCTTGATTTTTCCTGACTTTGTGGTTATGAAGCCTCGCTCAAGGGCGCGCCCAGTCTGGATGGCTGCACGGTATATGCGGTAGTTGAAAAACAGCATGAACAACATCGGTATGTAGAAAGAGCCCAAGGCCGAGTAGATGACGTAGCCCTTGTTGTTGATCAGCACACATTGTGCGGACTTGCAGAGCGGCAACGGGCCATCGGCAGCGATGCTCGTATTGTGCAAGGTCTCATTGGACCCGAGGTAAGGCACGCTGTTTTGAGACCCGCCGTCGTTCCACCCAACGAGCGGCGGGAAGCAGATGACAAAGGCGATCACCCACACCGCCACGATGAGCAGCTTGGCGCGGCGCGACGACATGAGGCTCCGGTAGCGAACCGGCCGCGTGATGGCCAAATAGCGGTCTACGCTGATGGCGCACAGATTCAGGATGGATGATGTGCAGAGCCACACGTCCACAGCAAGCCATATCTGGCACCAGGTGTGACCGAAGATCCACACCTCGAGCACCTCCAACACAATCGAGTATGGCAGCACGGTGAGCCCAACCGACAGGTCAGCCACAGCCAATGACACCACGAAGTAGTTGGTGACAGTGCGCAGCTTCGTTGAGGCCAGCACGGCGACAATGACCAGCAGGTTGCCGAAGATGACCAGCGCATTGATGCAGCCCAGCACGAAGAACAGGGCCACAGTGACAGGCTCATGGAGCTTCTCTGGCGGCACGCGGGACAGGCACGTCTCGTTCATGCTGCTACCGGGCCGCCGCCACGGTACTCGGGGCTACCTTGCGCCGCACCACGCTCGCGGCCGCCAAGCCTCATCCTGTGGAGCTGCCCCCGGCCACATGGCGTGCCTGCAAGTACACAAAACATTGAGTTCGCACTTGTGTGCTCGCTCAAGCTCTAATTGTTAATCAACAGAGACCTTTCTTGATGGCCAGTTTTTCGCTCAATGGCGATTGATATGATGTTGATGCACCAAAGCATTTGGAAAAAAAATGGCACTTTTTTGTTTCCTTCATCGGGAGGAGTTGTGTTAAGATGTAATATCAATGATTGCTTTATTGGGCCTTCAAAAGAAGCTGATTTCGGCAAGCTATAATGAATGAGAAAGTCTGAATAGGCATTGACAATCACTGTGACTCATTCCAGCCAACTTACGTTGGTCATTCTAACTGGAATGTTGTACAGTAAAAAGCGGGTTCGATTTTGGAGGATAAAACTAAATTGAGAACGATTCGACTAGTGAAGTGTCGGAAAATCAACCATGTGGTAGCAGAAAATATTTGCTACAGCGAAATAATAAAGCTGTTAATACGAAAAAGTGCCGAAGAAATAAGAAAAAATATAACACCCATAAAGAACAGCATAAAAACATATGGTTTTTGTATTATTACAAATAATAAGCGAATGCTGCGGAACTGAGCAAGGGGAAAGGAACAAGTGACAGAGCACATAACTTGTTGTACAGAAAAATGTTGTACACCATAAATGTGACGAAGCGATAACTTATAAAAACGTCCTTATGAAGACCTCCCAAATAGCTTGTGAATGGCTACGCCTCGAAACGACACGTGAAAGCTTTATCACCTAGATAGCTCAACGAGGACCTTTGAACGTATGCGCAGTGTCTAACGGCAGCTGAGCAAGTCAAACTGCGTGAAACATCGTGGCTTCAACTGTTCATTTAACTTCTTTCGAGTAATAACATGTGTAATAGAATCGGTAAATTCTTCAAGTTTTTGGTAATTTATTTTATTTTAAATTCGGTCATTTTTATTAACTTTTTCTTTAACATGTAAAATTATATTTACGCTGTGTGCAATATAGGCAATTGACTCTTGCGTTAACTTCATTTATGTATAATGTGTAATTTACCTCATGTGTTGAGCCCCGCCACGGTGGTCTATAGTGGCTAAGGTACTCGGCTGCTGACCCGCAGGTCGCGGGATCAAATCCCGGCTCTGGCGGCTGCATTTCCGATGGAGGCGGAAATGTTGTAGGCCCGTGTACTCAGATTTGGGTGCACGTTAAAGAACCCCAGGTGGTCAAAATTTCCGGAGCCCTCCACTACGGCGTCTCTCTTAATAAAATAGTGGTTTTGGGACGTTAAACCCCACAAATCAAATCAATTACCTCATGTGTTGAGTTGTTGTATGTTCATGCTTTATCACTTTTATATTACTGTGTGTTTGGAATTGCGAAGAAAATTAATTTTTTTGCTTGTTGATTGTAATCAACACATACTCTATAACATAGGTTACTGACCGTCGTAATTACTCTAGCTGATATTGTTCATGCTTATTGATGTTTTCAATCCTGCTTGAGCTGCAGTAGGACCTGCAGTATTTGTAGTTATATAAGAAATGAAACAACACTGCACGAATTACTTATTTGTTGAATTTCTGTGTCTTATTCCAAGTTTCACATCCATCGGGTGTACTTTAATTGAGACAAACCAATATTGGTATGTGTTTTTGGTTTTTCCTTAGGACACAGTTGAAAGAAGAACCTTGACACGTAGGTGTCGATGATTTACAAGATGCTGCCGTCTTTACATTTATGTGAATAATCTCGGTCTGTGTCACACGCATTGATGTCTTGTAGATGTGTGATGAATGGGTTTAAGGAATGGAATAACAGGTGGTAAAACTGTATGACCTGAGAGGAGGTGATGCTGCGGGCATGGTTCATGTGGATAGATATAGAATTTTACAAAAAACCTAGACGACGCAAACCACTGGGAAAGAATGGGTGAAAAGAAAGAGCGCTTTTTCGCTTAATCTTCCCCACTGGTTTGCGTCTTCTAGATTCTTGTAAGACTCAGACAGCCAAAAGGGTCGACGAATATAAATGAGGAACCTCATAGAGGAAGCTTAGGGAGCATAGGGGATGACCACTCCATTTCTGCGTCATTCGACCATGAAGGGGTCTATGTGAGAAAAATGGCTGTTTAAATGGTGTGCAAAAATGATATGAGACAGCTATGGCCTGCCTGTGCTCCAGGCATGTTGAAAACAATGAGAAATAAGGGAAATTCGGGTCAGCGGGTAGTGTAGCGTATGTATTAGGTTGTGCATTTGGCACAGAGTGTTGAGTTTAGTAGTCTGTGATTATGCTGAGGTAATGGTGCAATGTTAAGATACGAAATGGGCAGCAGTCTAATGTTTTACGATGTATGGAGAAGGGAACGTGTGTGGAGAAGAGCACTCGACCATTTCAGTGAAAATGTGGCTTCCCTATCAGAGGAAGAACAAGCGGATTTCCGGTTGTTATCTGCAAGTGATAACTAGTTCACGAGTGATAAATAGTTCCCCGTAGAGTGACTGCCTCTTTCTAGAGATCACTGGATGTTATAACTTAGTAATGTTTCACTTTTACGACACAGCCGTCGTGCGATGTGATACATCGATAAGACAGTATGAAAGAGAAATAAATTAACTCGGGTGACGCAAAGCAAAAAGATATAGATATGTGGTATTTAACGTACCTAAACCACCATATGGCTATGAGAGACGCCATAGTGGAGGGCTACGGAAATTTTGACCACCTAGGTTTCTTTAACGCGCACCCAAATCTGAGTACACGGGAATACAGCATTTCCGCCTCTATCGAAAATGCAGCCGCTGCAGCCGCGATTCGATCCTGCGACCTGCGGGTCCACAGCCTAGTATCTTAGCCACTAGACCACTGCGGCGGGGCCGTAAAGCAAAAACCCTGGAACTCAAGCATGTAGAGGCAAGGATGGTGGTCTCGCTGGCACAATAAACTATGGTTATATTGCTTCAGGGGCAATGAAGATTCATTCTGGAGCTAGCTAGGCCGCAATGGATTTCATCGTCGGGTTGGGCACGCAGCCATCAACTCTCTCTTGAGTTGAACTCTGAATGGTTTTGGGGTAAGGTACCATGATATAGGATGCACAGATGGAAAATTCTGAGTTCGACTTCTTCGGACAAAGTTTATACTTATCTGTAGCTGATAAAACTAAGTTTAGCACTGCGCCCAACCTTTTTTCTCTATCCCCACCCCCCCCGCTACTTTTCCGGGTAGCGTGTTTCACACTCCTCCCACCGGTTACACCACGATATATTTTTCAGCTAACAACAAAACTTTGTAGAAAAGAGGATTCTTAATACATGAATGCGAGCTGCACACACAAGCGTGATCAGTAACACATGTAGAGATTTCACGGTCCAGTGATCCACCCTAAAAAGATATCTTTAGGCATAGAGCCGTAGACGTGAGGGATCATTACCGCTAAACAATGCGAATATAGATTATTTAAAAAATAGCAATGGGCAAGTGTACCTTCTGCGAATTTACTCAATCCCATTTTGGCATTATGTGAAACCTGGTTGTCTATAGCGTATGATCCACCGAATGGAATGGCTGCGTTTCACGCAAAGCTTTCCTGAGCAACGAGCGTTTCGTTAAAAATAAACGCAACTAACATCGCTAACGACATTTTCATTCGAGTGTTCCCTCGCAAATCTGGTCTGCGTATTCGGTCTCACGAAAACTTTGCCATGCGTAATAAATGCGGAGCACGCGTCAGCGTTTACTGAAAGTTCGAATTCACGATGTTGTTAATGCGCGTCGACATGAGCAAACCGTGATTGCGGACGTTTCAGATAGTCCTCTTGCTAACCATTATGAGTCATCTTCACAACAACAACAACAACAACAACAACAACAACAACAACAACAACAACAACAACAACAACAACAACAACAACAACAACAACAACAACAACAACAACAACAACAACAACAACAATAATAATAATAATAATAATAATAATAATAATAATATCTGAATTTTGACGTCACAAAACCACAATATCATTATGAGAGACGCCGTTGTGGGGGGCTCCGGAAATTTCAACCATATAGTGTTAATTCTTTAACGTGCAGTTAAATCGCACAGTACATGGGTCTCTACAATTTTCTCTGCATCGAAATGCGGCCGCCGAGGCCGCGATCGATCCCGCGACTTTTGAGTCAGCAGCGGAACACCTTGGTCACTGATCCAGTATGGCGGACAACTGCACTTCCTCGGTATTCTAATTGTACGCCGCTGAACCAGGCGGACGGCTGTCTGAATTGCCCCCCCCCCTTTCTTTTCCCATGAATCTGCTGTTTTCCACGACAGCGCATGGTTTTATGGCACACGACATGGAAAGCAGAAAGAATTTCTCCCATGTATCCAAATTGTGAAAGAGACTATTAGTGAACAATAGCAACAGTTACGAACGTAATAAAAGGGAAATAAAAGCTGCGATACATACATAGAGCAGACGTTTTTTGTCTTTTTTTGTCCTTAACAAGTATTTTTCTGTAATCAAGATTTGATAGACGAAAACGATACGAGAGATACAGAAATAACTTGTTACGGTCATTTGCGGACTGCATGCTTGCTCGATGAGCCATCGTAACGCGCGCGTGCGTACTTCCATTGCAAAATTCCCAAACGAAATGAGTCGACCGCTTTAATGAACAACCGCCACGACAGGACGCGTGCCAGCACTCGGTGAGTTTAAACACACTGTTGGACCCAGAGCGAACTTTATTACGTCCCCTGAATTGGTCTGCACGTTTCCATGCGCTACGTGGAACAGCCAAGGCGTATTGAAAGGGTTTCTGGGTGTGCGGCTCCCCACAAGAGCGCGCTTTTCACACAAAGGCGTTCGCAATAGAAATGCGGTTTAATTGCATCCTGGCGTGAATGCTGGCCGCAAAATGAAACGTAGAGCATGCGGAGAATTATACGCGGAGAAAATGTATTCCATAGTTCACTGTCTGGGCGCACTGCCTGCGGACGAGTGGAGACAGCATGCACGAGGAAGCGTCATGCTTTAAGCCCGATGTGACAGCATGAAGGTAGCCGTCATTCTTGGGTTGGTTACTCAGAACTCACCAGCACGACCTTAATGTTTTCACATAAGGACGAAACCAGAACTAACACCAGCGCACAATATTGATATGTGGGGTTTAACGTCCCAAAACCACCGTATGATTATGAGAGACGCCGTAGTGGAGGGCTCCGGAAATTTCGACCACCTTGGGTTCTTTAACGTGCACCCAAATCTGAGCACACGGGCCTACATTTCCGCCTCCATCGAAAATGCAGCCGCCGCAGCCGGGATTCGAACCCGCGACCTGCGGGTCAGCAGCCGAGTACCTTAGCGACTAGACCACCGTGGCGGGGCCACCAGCGCATAATAAATAGGTGAATTTAAAGAATTGCACCATATCCCGCTAAAGAGAACCATGTGTCGATGCTAAGCAGCGGGCGCTAACAATTACACTGGCGCCAGCACTGACGCTGGCGCTCATCGCGTTGTTGCGCTAGAGAGAAAGCCGGAGGGGGCCCTGATTGATTTCTACCTTAGGCGTTTTTGGAAGGACACACATATCTAACTACATAGGCAAGTGGTGCACGGTACAAACTCCTTCTGTGGTGTTGTGCCTAAAGTGTCCTTCGTTCTTCCGGCTATGGTGATCGCGGCAGGCGTCTAGTGTACGTGCTTCACCCTTTCCAGGGGCAAAGCAACTGTACTGCACTGACTTCACCTTTGAGGGCGGGATACTATGACTGCTGATGGACGCTAGGCTGACCTGAAATTATTAAATAGTTTACCCAGCAAGTGATCTGAGCAGAACGTAGGATTGTTGAAAGAATAATACGCTACCAGAAAGATGTAAAGAAGCATCCTTCTCTTTTCGCCCCGACAGTAGAAGTCTTCCATCACCAATGCCTGGAGGGTTTCTGGCGACCTTGTCAGCCCGAACCACAACGTACTTTCGACTGTGATTCTTCGACTGCATACAGTGGAAAGAGTGTGAGATGACAGGTGAGCTGCCCATTCTAACACTGCAAGCGGGGTGTTCGTTGTGAGAGTTTTTGCGGTGGTAGCCGGGCACATTGACTAAGAGGTGAAGTTTGGCCATAATCTCTTGAGAATGTACCTCCATGAGATAGAGTGAACAACAAAGAGATAGGGACACAGACAGAAGGGTCCATGACCGATGCTCGTACGCACATGCATGTATATACGAGAATGCACATAGTCATTTATAGTTCAGGTGTCTTCAGAACAACAGTCACACTTCATTACATATCCGGTTCTGTCTACACCAGATATAAATAAATGGTTAGAGCACAAAGACTGAATGCAGTGATGGTTCAATTCTTTGTACACAGCCGGCATTAGATAATTTTTGTTTGGTTCAGTGTCGATGGCCATAGGACTCGAGACTGGATGGTTTTCCAGCAACAATTACTGTTGCAGCTGACGAGGCATGGCTTGGCAGTTCCTAAAGCGCGCTTCGCTTGACTCTCTTTGAAAGAGCTTTACGTGTACAATTACGGGAAACCATTTCTTTGAGATGCGTACGTGTTCCGCATAGGAATGACCGACACTGATGCATGCGATCATTGCGGCAGTGACGAAACAACTTGGCACATTCTGTGTGGATGCCTACAATACTGCTCGCAGAGACAGTTAATCTGCAATGCACTAGACGAACTGGACAACCAGACTCTTTTGGAAAAAAGAATTCTGCGCTACCGACAGGACTTTATGTCGCAGAAGAAGGCGGTGAAGGCGCTCCTGCGTGCGCTTCTTGCGTTCAACCGGCCTCTCCAAACGACTGTGATCGGAACTCCCTGAATGTGTGCGCATGTGAATTTTTTTTTCTAATTTATTTTATATCTCTGTCTCTATCCTCTTTCCGACCATTTTTCCCTACCCCTGTACAGGGTAGCAAACCAGTTCTTCTAGGTTAACCTCCCTGTCCTTTTCTTTTATTTATTTCTCTCTTCTTTGAGATTCCCACGAACATTGCACCAAACAGCAAACTGTTGTCTTACATCTGTACAAACTAAAGTTCACCACATTGTAGGGTCACTTAATTTTGGTCTTTGTGGAGCTAGACTGAGGAGGCCGCCCTCATTTAGGCTCAGGCAAGCTGACAGATGTTCTTGAGTTGATCAGAGAACAAACCCGGGTTAAGGGTATTATGGTGAAAATCAAGAAGAAGAAATGGACATGGGCCGGGCATGTAGCTCATAGGCAGGATAATGACTAGGCATTTAAGGATAATTGACTGGATTCCCAGAGAAGGCAAGCGAATTAGGGGGAGGCAGAAAGTTAGGTGGGCAGATGAGATTAGGAAGCTTGTGGGTATAAAGTGGCAGCAAGCACAGGACCGAGTGGACTGGCTGATCCTGGGAGAGGCCTTTGTCCTGCAGTGGACGTAGGCAGGCTGATGATGATGGTGGTGACACAATAAATTTAATTTATTTCTCTCTCGCCTTCTTTCTTGGAGCTGCGCGGATAGCATGTATGGTGATGGAACGAAAGTGTGCCCACCAGTTTCCTGCGTTGCTTAGTGTTTCGTTTGGAATCGTAAGATATCGCGTACCCACCTGGCAGAGGGCTACAAGGAAGCGTGGTGAGAACTGAGTTAACCTCTCAACGTAGGAAAAGAAAGGCACTTCACGACGATAGCACAGAAAGGCTCTCTAACACGTGAGGTTATTGCGCTTTGGCCGCTACCCAACACCTCACTCATTATAAAGGGTGGTTGACTTTCGGGACGGGGACAATTAATGACCGCAAGGCGTAAAAAACACTGCCCACGCAAGAATCGAAGCGTATAGGGTGTTAATATAAATATACATGAAGTTCCCGTTGTACATATAATAAATATAACTTGCGCTCTGCCCAATCTTGCATCGAGTAGGCTGGTACAGCACCGAAGATAATGAAAGGGGAATTCGTCACTGCCTTATCTACTCGGGACAGTCGAATTCGAAACAACCCCTGAATCAATAGGGTACATACAGGGGGGCTTCTCTACCGTAAAAAGGGAGTGAACTTCACTGGTACCGGGTGCCGATAGATTCCGTTCTGCAGACTAACGATCTCTTCAGCGTCCTCTGGGCAAAAGCAAGAAAGAAAAAAGCTCTGCACTCTGGCCATCCGAAACGCTCAATAAGTAAAAAGTTGAACAGCGTCCATGCCTAGGGAGTTTAGTTGAAAAACAGCGCACCTATATCTTGGCCGGCTGCGTACTCAGTGCCGTGTTATAATGGGACTGGGCGTCATTTCTTTTTGGCTGCTTGCAATGGGCGCCGTCTCCATAAACGACCGCTTCCAGGGCTTTTAAAGAAACTGGCCGGGACATGGCCATCGCTTTCTGTGAGGCTTGCTTGTTATATATGTTCCTTGCATATATAATGCTGGCATTGGTTCCTTCTTGTCACAGAAGTTCGCGCTAGGAAAAAAGAAGCGTCATAACTGTTCGCAGTCAGTCTTCATCGCATCTGTGATGGAACTTAGCTGTATCCCGTTTGCGCTGTGAGAAAGGAAAATCAGTGGTTATTCGGCCTTAGGAAAGCGTTCACTTTTCGAAGACGATACTCTATCTTGGGAACCTTCGACGCAAAAATTTTGGTCTGTCTGTCTGTCTGTCTGTCTGTCTGTCTGTCTGTCTGTCTGTCTGTCTGTCTGTCTGTCTGTCTGTACATTTGTCTGTTTGTCCACTCCTAACAGCATCGGGTATTTGAAACGGCTGACCCCATCCGCAGCGCCCATCAATGTTGCTCAAGGTTCAGCGTTCATACTTGTGCAATTGTCAATTAAAAAGCAATTATTGCGCATGTCTGGGGCACAACAACAACACGTATATACTCTGCATGTGCGCTTTTTACTAGAAAACGCATACATAAGTAATTTTAAGGACCGTAGCGCTTATCACGCTGCGCTGACCATGCAACGCTTGCACGAAAAGGAGTGTTTCCAACGCTTTGCTAAAATGAGACGGTAGTGGCACCTACCCGTTGCCTTGCGTTCTACACCTTATCACCCCTGAAACGGTTGCGCACACCCGTCTTAGAGCCACGCGCTTGTTTTCGAAGAAAACTGCCAGATGGCGCTCATGTATCCCGTGTGACGTGACTTGATTCGCTCATTCGCCTCCGCTGCACGCTCGAGGCACTCTAACGCAGCGCCCCCAGAATACCATTGACCAATTTTCTTGCACAGAACATCAAATAGAAGTTTTGTTCACTCTATTCACACGCAAGACCATCGTCTTTCTATGAAATTTGCAGATTAAATGCAGATACGGGGCCAATTTTTCTCCCGCTTTTCTGCTTATTGCCCTTTCTACATTTAGGCGTGGTAATATCTCGCATGTCTCATTTATGAACATCAGTGTGCATAAAAGTTCGGAAGGAAGTACAATCTAACAAAATTCAAACTAGGCGAAGCTTCAATCCCCGTAGTTCTAGACACGTTAACAGTACCTAACCATTAGTAACGGTTCGCAGATGAGTGACTGATTTGAGTGCTAGTTGAGGTTGACGTTAAGATTAAATTCTTATGGTTCTTTAAAGATACTGCGATGGACACTCTTGGTGGGTTCTTGCCATCCCTGTCCGCGCAGCCCGTCACCGTCATGTTTTGTATAAAGTCTAAATTGATGACATCACCCTTGGCGTATCGTATGTTCTACGCGCTGAAAAACAAAAAAAAAGGGCAAATTTCAGGAGAACATGGGAGCTTGAATAGACAAAAAAAAAAATAGGAACATGGAGGAGTGTCACTGAATTCAACGTTTTGACAAGCGAACTTATCTTATTCAAAGGTGCAACTGCCTATCTCAGCTGCTATGCAGAATGGCCCGAGCTTCTCGGGCACACGAGTTCTCTCCGAGCTCGCACTACGGCAGTCATAGCGCGAAGCCATTATGGAGCGCATGATAGTAGCGTTGATTAAAACGGCTGCAAGGACGCGTGTGTCGTCAGAAACGCTTGTGGGGTATTTACGGTGGTTAATTATTAAAAAAAAGCATCGCGTGTAAACACGTCAGCGCTAAGACTCAGTGAACATGTCAACAGTGCAGCGACGACAGCGTGATTGTCACGCTATCGTTTTGCCTACTCAACATCACCCCTCTCACAGGCGAGCTTCGTGGACGTTTGCCATTTTTGGGCAGGTTCTTTCGTTTCTCTGCAGCATAGAAATTTGCCCCGCCGCGGTGGTCTAGTGGCTAAGGTACTCGGCTGCTGACCCGCAGGGCGCGGGTTCGAATCCCGGCTGCGGCGGCTGCATTTCCGATGGAGGCGGAAATGTTGTAGGCCCGTGTGCTCAGATTTGGGTGCACGTTAAAGAACCCCAGGTGGTCTAAATTTCCGGAGCCCTCCACTACGGCGTCTCTCATAATCATATAGTGGTTTTGGGACGTTAAACCCCACATATCAATCAAGCATAGAAATTTCCTCTCGAGATGGCAGCAAAGGTGAACATGCAGCACTCTTGTGCAGCTCGTTTCGCTTCTATCAAATATTGCAGATAAATATCAGAGCAGGTAGTCAACAGTGGCACTTGCATCGTGACGGCCACGCGGCTGTGAGTGGATACGCCGTGAGTGTGGTGAAATTGAATGCTAAACATCGTAGCCACGTGATCATATAACTTTTGCTTATTCGTGCGTGCATACTGAGCGATGAAACTGATAGATGAAACGGGCCGCTCGCTGGCGTTATGGCGTGACCACTGCTCCTTGGCGAGAGCAAATGTGGTGGGCGGACCCGATCTTCGCCACGGGCACCTATCAGCCAAACTAATTGACACGCGCACTCGTTTACATACTCGTTGATTCTGAGAAGGCCCCCGTTCAACTCGTGACTATATCATGGGGCCGGTGTGACCGTCAAGGGTTTCATGCGGTGGATGATAAGGAGCAGCTTGTTTGCATGTAAAATAATTTCGTAAGCTTGTGCTACACTCTAAGCCGAAAAAAACTAAAGTGGGGTATGCCATTGGTCCTTTAGGGGACTAAATGGGCTACTACAGATTTTGAACCAATTTGGACTAACTGCGGAAGCAACTGCAAGGGTTCAACTGTTACCCCTTAGCACGTACTCCACTCGGTTTAAATGTTGGGCCTAGTAGAATGCTCCAGTGGGACTAACAGTTGAACCATCTGGACCAATGAAAAAAAATGGCGGCCCTGCACTTGTGGAGCATACTTTATGTTTTCCCCCAATTTAATCAGCACTGAAGAACGCAGTATATTGGTCATGCAACACCCATATATATATATATATATATATATATATATATATATATATATATATATATATATATATATACGCACTATAATTTCAAAGTAAAACGCCGCAAACACTGACCGCCCGTGCTACACTACCTCTAGAGAACGAACTACCGGATATATATAGCACAGTATTCTGACGTCCTATATATATGTAGTGCCGGTGGGTGACTTTTGCTCGGCTTAAGAAAACAATAAACACTAACACTGTAAACTGAAAATTTACGTAGGCGATTTCGTAGTACTGAAGCGCACCGATCTCTTAATATAGGTCCACCTAATTTTTAACATCCCTCCAGTCAGAGAATACGAATTATCAGGTGGCATTCAATCATGTCGGCCAAACCAGCGTTCGCAGTGCTGGTGCACGAGTCCCCAAACAGAAACATAGCAGCGGCGAAGCAGCCAGGCGCCTCGTCGATGCCATACCGCGTCGGCTTGCCGAAGGCGTCGCTAGGCTTACGAAGACTACGGCTAAACGACCACCGCCGATCACAACATGCAGCTTGTGTGCAATTTTCATCGTCGTTGCTTAATACTCACAAATTAACAATAGGTAGATGTCCCATGTTCGCGGTATCTTACGGAGTGATGTAGATATCTGTATACTTACAGCGACGAGACCGTTCGCAGGCACGGTTCTTTCATAGTGCTGGTGAGTCACTCGCTGTGCCCCGCCGACCACACTATTAGTCGTATCCGTGATTGCTTTCACGCTTGATATGTTTGACAACGATTGTCGCATGGAGAAAAAGACATACGTTTACCTGAGCTTTAATGCAGGCGACATTTATTTCTGTGAAAGAAATTGTATGCGATGTTTCCTTCGCGTGTGCCGGCAATGCACTCACACCAGCAGCCAGCTTGTAACCGATGACGTACGAAGCCTACTTTTTCTATATATCACTTTCAAGTTGTGGCCAGTGACTGCGCGGGTAAACGACTTCTGACGAACAGCTTACTTATAATAGCGCCGGCAGTGTTCTTCGTAGTTTTAACTAATTCAGCACATTGAAGCGAGTTATCTGCATTGCCCGTGCTCGCAGACTTTCACTTGTTGTCAGCTCATCCATGCGGCATGGTGGAAACGCGAGGACGCTTGCTGTGCGCACTGACTGCGTGCTGAACTTGCTTCTCATAAGAACTTCTATTCGTTTCATAGTGCTTCACTTTCGCAGTAGCGTATAGTCGAAATAACTCGTTTTCATGATAGTCGACCGGGCCGAGCATTGCTGTGCAGCATCGAACAGGAGGCGATCGCGGCGCAGTTACCCTCCCCGTTGGTTCCTTCATTGCCGGGCGTTTGCGCATGACACGTACTGTCATGTCATGCCTGTTGGACGAACCGTTCGTCTGTTGGTTTAACGACTGCAGCTTGTTCAATTTTGCCGAATTTCGGCTTAGAGTGTACTTGTGCAAGGCTGAAGCTATAGTGCAGCTCCTGATCGCCTAGCTTCTTCCAGCTTGTTAAAGGGACAGTAAAGTCAAATAACAATTTCCGTCAGAGTGAAAGCTCAATGTATGACAACATCTAAAACGACAATGTTATCAACAACAGTGCCCTACGTACCGAGAAATTAAGGTAAATGCACAAGAACATAAGCGCTGCATTAAGACATTCTGAAAATGATCTTGATGACATCAGACGAACCACCTACAATTAATCACTGGTAATTGATCTAGCTGCACTAAATAAAGAACCTTCCGTGAATCAAGAGATGTAATAAAATGCTGCTTGTTCGTTTCTGTTAGATTCATGAAAAAAAGAATCGCCGGATGTTACTATGGGAAATGGCGTGAGTGGTTCAAAAATTCAATTTTCGAGTACTTACACTGGACTTGTGATGCCGTCTAGTGGAACGCAGTTAAACCGAAAAATGTCTGCCATGGCCTCTGAGAGCGGGCGCGCGCGCCCGCCATCTCGGAGGCTATAACTGTTGCTGCTATGGTTTCCGCTGCTTTCGGTCTGCTGCTACTAGCGCAGTAAGGCCGGGCAACAGTGTGTGTGGCAACAGTGACGTGAGCCGGTCCAGTCAGTCCACTTCTTGAGACAGGCAGTTTGAAGTGCGCTGAACCCAATGCAAACTTTAAACATAATTTTATTTCAAAATAGGCCCTTTCTTGGCACAAAAGTAACACTCCCAGGTTTCTGGAGCGCTATTTCCACAATCAACGTCGACTTTAGTGTCTCTTCAAGTCATTCATCTATTTAGTCTGCTCGGTCTGCTTCGAAGTGAATACTGCATCAACTTTGTCTTAATTTAGATTATACTACTAAGCTAGGGCTCAATTATCATAACACTACAGTTTTGTCATAATTGATAAGGTTTCAAATAATTGGCAAAGTCTTGATTAGTATAAAGCTAGTTAACATATTTGTACTTAAAATGATTGTAAATATTATTATATCAGTAAGATCCAATTAGCATGGTTTTACTTAGCACGCTTTTAATTACCATCCCGTTAATTACCATAATTTAGTTAGCATGTTAACTAGCATGCATTACTTAGCATGGTCCTCGCTTTACATTAGAATGGTCTTATAAACATGTGGTGTATTTATCTCACTCTTAGGATGATTTGGATTAATTAGCTTGGTCTTAACATGTCCTGACCTAACTTGCAGGATATACCGCCCAGCCAGATATCTAATTAGCCGGCCACACGTGCGCGAGTAGCTAGCAGACAATGAATAAAAGGACGAAGAGGGCGCGCACCGGCCGAGCAGTGCACTAGAATGTGCAGGCCGACCATGATCATTATACATGTGGCCTCGGGTTTAACTGCGGTCGCGTTGTTGTAAAGCGTTCGGACAAAACTATACCATTTTGATTATAATTCAATGCAGGCATTAAAAGCTTCCAAATAAATTTTAACAGCCCGCACCTTTAAAAAATACCGCCAGGGAAAGTTTCTGACATTTTTATTACATGGGTGCACGTCTGCACTCAGTGGATTGAGAAAAAAGTGGAAGACGATGCCTCTGTTTTGCAAACAACACCAAACTTTGTCTACCGACCTGACACGATGCCGCGTTCCGTCGTAACCATTGAAACGCAGCGCGCTCAGGGGTGAATTTGAGTTCTTCGCACTGTTGGCTCATTCAAATGGGGGTGTTGCCAGAGCTCGGAAAGATCCCTAGTTTTGCCAAGCTCGGGCCATTCTGCACAGCATCCTTTAGCACGAATTTTTCAACAAGCGCCAGTTAAAGAACGTTGCTGAAGCAGAGATGAGACTAGCCGGCCATCTCCGTTGCACGAAGGGTATGCCTGCAATGACATCGCCCCGCTTGTGTGCCGTGCAGTCGATGAGTCTGAAAACAAAAAGCAGACGACCCACCACCTGTGGTCGTAGGAGTGTAAAAAGGGGCTGCTTGGGGACTTATTGATGTCTGTCTAAGAGCCGTCAAATGATGCTCGTGCCATGTCGACAAATATCAGTAGACGGCTCGCATAGGTGCTGAACTCTCATCGCTTGACGTAAAATATTCAATCCGGATGGCTTTTGTCTTCGAATCGCCTTAGGCGGATGCATAAAAGACCTTGAGAGTTTCTTCTGTTTTTTTTTACACCTCCAACATACGAGCTTCTCATGGGCTTAGCCAGGGGGGGAGGGTTCAGACCCCTCCTTGAAAACTTTTACTTTTGCTAGCGTACACGCACGAACATACATAAAGTATGGTTGAAGGCCCCCCTCACTCTCCCGAAAAAAAAAAAATTTGGCAGCGCTTCTAGAGCCTATGTGTTGGTGCGTCACGAGTACTTGATCAAAGTGCACGAAAAACTTGCTAAGTAATTTGTTCTAAGCTGTGAAGTCGGCGAAGTTTACGAGATCCTCTATAACGGATTCGGGCTTCTCTGCTCCCTTTCCCACAAGGAGGTCCTAAAGGAAGAAGCTGACAGCGGGCGTTTAGTCCAGACCAGAACCTAAACAAACTTGCGCTTCCTCATTAAAAAGTACCCCACAGAATATTGTGCGTGCTGTCATTGTGTTCACAGAAGCCAACGCTAATGTATACCGCTTAGACATGTTTAGATCAAGTCATTCTAATGAAATAAAAAAAGAGTCGTAAGCGCAGCGTCTATAACAGGGGACATTATGCACACGGAGTGGAAAGTGAAAAGATAAAAAAAATCTCGGTTGAGTGTGGTTGATGTGCGAAACAGCCTCGCTCAAACTGTATAGTCTATTTAAAAGAACGGTATATTTTTAACACTTCCATGCCGAATTTTATTATGCGATGCCAATAGATTCTGAGGCTATACTATATCAGTGAAAAAAGTATTTCCTAGAACGACCTAGCATCATAAAGTAGTATTATCGGCATTGATTATATAAATTTAGTGTTGATCAATGCAAACTATATTGGTAAAGGAAACATTAAGACATATTGGTGTTATATTGCGGACTTCTGGAACACCTGCGACGACTGAATGAGGTCGAATCGACCTGTTGTTTATTTCAACAAACTGCTTTCTGTAATTTAGGTAGGATTTAATGAAGCCAAAGGCAGTGCCACAAATACCGTAACAACTCATTTCAAAAACAAAAACAATGTTCATAATTTATAAAGCTTTTGAGAGGTTTCGCTGAGCTTCTTTTGCGAAGAGATTTACTGCGGGCTTGTTAATAGGTTATGCTTATCCAGAAACCCAGAAAGTTACATATCCTACAAAATATCTTTTCTCAGGCTTTAGAAAGAGCAGTGATAATGCCGGCCCTTAATTTGATACCACGGCCCCATAAACCTGTTAATTAATGTAACTATCTTCACTGTCTGCGTTTCATAAAGGCCCATATAAATGTTAAAATATTTCGTGTGTATAGCGCGCGAAGGGCTGGGAAAGACAAACATCCTTCCCGCTTTAAAAGCTCTCTGCACTGTGATGCTTGAACATATTTATGCACTTTGGCTTATGCACTTAGCAATGGATCAATATATAAATAAAAAAAAGTTCTGTTTCACACTTGTTCAAGCCAACAAGCTTATGGGAGTGATTGCTTCGGTATTATCTATTGTGAACGTGCACGCGCTCGGCAGTCTCTCACTCTTTCTTACTTTCTTACCCCCCTCTCTCTCTCTCTCTTTCTTTATGGCTCACACATGCTCGTTCGGACAATTTTAACAGTTTTTTGTTTCTTAAAATACATTAAAAGAACATAATATGAACACTTGAGAGGTAGAGACCTAAGAATAACGCTTTTTACGCAAGTTGGGCAGCTGCTTTCTCCGCAAACAGAGTTTAAAATTTAAACATTTCGAAGAACCCTTCACACATGTTCTTGCAGAGTTCTCGGCGAGCGTACTTGATGCCGGACCACCATGCATTAGTGGTATGAATTCAAAGAGAGAGAGAAAGAAAGAGAGGAAAAGGCAAATGAAAGGCGAAAGACAGGCATTCAAAAGTGCGCAGATATGTTCTCGAAGTATGCAAATTCTGTAGACAGAAAGTCCTCAAAAAAAGGGGGGCATGCTGATGATTCAACTTGTTTTTCTGTTCAGTCTTCGTTCCTCTCTCTTTAGAAAGAACTTTATATGATGCGTAACGACGAAGTCTATAGAATGATGTCTTCGCGAAAATGTAAAATTGGAGCACCTATCTGAATATTTCCATTATCCTCTGACTTTGCCCTGAAAAGGACGGCGCTCGTAGCTCCCTCGATAGCAAACGCCACACAATGAGGTCATTCAAGCTGCCAAGAAATGAGACCCGCGAATCAATTTTGCTTTAAGGGAGAATTACTCTGTCGCCGCAGTATGAAGCCGATAGCGGGCTTTTCATAAAAAAAACTATCACAAAGTCGCTCTATTAAACGTCCTCTCATCAGTGCATTGTTGGTAAGGGTTAGATTTATGAACAATCAGCAAGTGAGCAGATGCACTTATTCGTACAAAGTCGTGCTGACGTATACATATACTATGCGTTTGCCACGGATGCCTTCTCACTTTAGATGCCTTGATCCGTTGGCACTTTACGAAAGGATAAATTTATGCAGTGCCGTTGCAGGGAACGTTTTTTTCGGGGGAGTAGGGGAGGAGCGTCCCGTTTCCGCTGTGCCACCCCCTAGGTACACCCCGGACGCCTTGATTCCGCGGACTGGAGCAGCACAGAAACTCCTTTCGCATGTAGAAACCAGCATTCCCTGTTCCTTAAAATTATCTCAGGTAAATGAGCATGGCGAAGAGTGACGTGATAAGATGGGTGCTGAACTTATGGTGAGGCAGTTCTCTATGCCTAAAGTAAATAAAAAAGCGCATATACGTTTAGGCGGTTCGTGAGTATCGGCGCCGGTGCTTAACGATAGCATATGCTGTATGTACCTTCGCATCATCAAATTCATGGGGATGGCATTTATTTGGGGCGACACTAAGAGCCCCGTGACAAGGTATCGTAATTAGCGAACAATGCCGCGTAAGAAGAACAACGCCCCGTGTTTGAACAGCAGTTAGATTTACGGCCAAATTATTCTTGATGATAGCTTTTTTAAAAGCAGTACCACAAAGACTAACTCTCATTACTTAATCTACCGGTGAAAAAAAAAAAACGTTGTCAATGAAGTTTAATGTTTGCCAGCTGCTGCATCACGCTAAGTTAGAATGAACATTAAAACAAATGTTAAACATAAAAACTAGAGTTCAGCAGGTTACGCAACTCGTGGCACTCGTAATCACTGATCTCTTAGTGTAAAATAAGGAATGTCAAGTACAGAGAATAAGGTGTCTTTTAATAACACAAGCTTTCCTCTCCAAAAAGTTAGGTGTAGAGAACACGCACGCAAGAAAAATTAAAAACATAGCAAAAATGTCAGTTATCAAGTGAAATAACAAAGTAAAGGTAAAACACGCGCGTGCAATATCAGGATATCTATTACGCTGCCGCAGCTATTTTTGAAGGATAACAGAAGTCTTGCTTACGAACGTCGCTACCGCAATTACCAGCATTCCAAACATTTACTGTGAATTTATACGAAATTGCTGTTCCTTTCTTTGTATAAAAAGGATTATCTGAATTCAAAAGTAAGAGCCCATAAGGTGGCCAAAAGTTTCAGGGTGAACTATGGATGACGCGACGCCTCACGAAAACAAAAATTCAGAAAAGTACAAAGGCTGAAAGAAGATCAAGAAGAGAGATATCAACGAAGATAGCATCCAGTGTACGAGCTTACATGAAAGCAGATGACGAGAAAGAAAAATGATTGATTGATTGATATGTGGGGTTTAACGTTCCAAAACCACCATATGATTATGAGAGACGCCGTAGTGGAGGGCTCCGGAAATTTCGACCACCTGGGGTTCTTTAACCTGCACCCAAATCTGAGCACACGGGCCTGCAACATTTCCGCCTCCATCGGAAATGCAGCCGCCGCAGCTGGGATTTGATCCCGCGACCTGCGGGTCAGCAGCCGAGTACCTTAGCCACTAGACCACCACGGCGGGGCAAGAAAAAAGGATGACATCACATGAACGCGCACGGGCGTGATTACCGCGAATATCGAAGCATATATGGCGAGAGAACATGAGCATAAATGTGCAGTGATCGTATGGAAGTGTACAGTAGTGTAAGAGAAAATATGCGAGATTAGACGCTATATAGTTTTGAGAACATATAAACCGAGATCCGGTGGAGCAGCAGAACGAGTGAAGAGGGGGGGGGGGGGGAATCACGCGCCGTGCTATGGGGTGCAGATATGCACAAAGTAACAAAATTAGAACATTGGCGGGTAGCTGATGCCTATTCAGGATATGTTTGCACCCTTACATGAACCTATAGGGTTAATCACAGCAATATCTCACTTAAATTGTCAACTTTCTGGTAGGCTTCAAACGGCGCGGACATTATTACTTAAAAATAGTATTTAGAAAAGAACATCTTTAGAACAAAAGGGCCCGTAATTAAGATTCACAACAGCTACCACGTCAGCTTCGCTGCGTCTACGGTGAGCGTCCGACGTTTTTCGTGCCCACTTATGTTCCAAAGTACTGTTCCGAAGAAATAACATTGCGCAACTTTACGGCATCAAACTTTATGTTCCTTGCTCAAACAGCCGTGTTAATGCTTGCTCTTGGCTCCTAAACAGGAAACAACGCCTCGCCACTATACAAGTGCAGATATCCACCCACTTTCCATCTGCTGCTGTGTGGGATCAAGGCAGCCCGCGAGCTGCCCCTGAGAAGCTTATGGCGAGAACGGGACAGCGTTTATTTTTTACCTCCTCCGGACGCTTGTCAGTTTCTCTTCTACGCTGCTGAAAGGTGTGAGCTGTCATTTGGCGTCTGTGTGGCCGTGAGTAAGAAAGGCTGGCAATGTTTCTAGATGGCAAAGCCGGGGCGGCCATTTTCTTCTTATCATTATTTTTCTTATCTTACCGAGCCGCTTTCACCTGCGCGGAGGGGAACGCTCTCGGCGCGCCGTTCGCGACAGCTGTCGCAGCGTCCAGGCTCGGAGGCGCTAACATGCTGGCTGATCGAGAGCGCTGGAGAAATGTGCTCGCCCTCTACCCTGCCTTCCCCCCTTAACTACCGTTCTTCGTTGCTGCACCATTGGTGCCATCGGCAATAGCGTTGTTACGCTGTGCGTCTGGCGACAGGCAGTGGTCTTCGGCGCACTGGCAACAGAACTTTTGCCTCGTCTGTGCTTCATCTGCACGCGCATTTTCCTCCATCTTCCTCCGTCAAAAAAACAACTTGGGCGAAACGACAAAAGGCACCGCTTTTAACGCGTTCGCGCGCACGGCCGCCGGGTGCACCGTGAATTGCGGCCCTCGCCGCAGCGGCGCTTAACGAGTTAAACGGTCGAGTATTTGCAGGTGGGTAAATTAAAGTAGCGGGTGTGCGCGCGTTCGAAACGCGACACGGGAGCGGTACCAGACAGCATGTAGGGCGGGTATACTTAGCCGCGACAAGTGTACGGACTCGTCGTCCCCTGTATATGCCCCGTTACGCAGCCGTACGAGAATAGAGCAATAAACACAGCAGCAAGCCACGGTTCAAGACGTTTTGCAGTGGGCAAGCGTGATGTATTCATCACTTTTCAGTTGTCCGCTAAACACTCAGTAAACGGAAATGATTCGTGACTTTGAGGCGGCTCTTGTACGGTGAATGTGCCTCTGTCACCAGTGTGGAATGCGCAGTATATTATACTTAAGTGCTGAACAAGTAAATTTTTCAACTGTACAACGGCTGAGCTCATGCACCTGTAGCACGATTGCACTTAACAGCCGAAAACTATAAAACAACTCGTCAACATGGCAGAGTATGAACCTGATTGGAAAATTGCGTTTCATTTCTTGAATAAGAATGACGCAATTAATTGGAATTTAAAGTTCCTTGAGCAATCACGAATAGATTACGGAATCCATTATGAGCAATATAAAGAAAGAGATAGATCGATAATAATAATATCTGAGGTTTTACGTACGTCCCAAAACCACCATATGATTATGAGGGACGTCGTAGTGGAGGCCACCGAAAATTTTCACCATCTGGGGTTCTTTAACGTGCACTGGCATCGAATATGGCACTTTGAGTCAATACATCTTGAACATGCGTAATGTGCAGCATGCACGGAAACAACAAAATAAAAGAAAAGAAGCAAACAGGACTAGCCCTGTCCTGTTTGCTCTTCCCATTTTCGTTCAATGTTCCCGTGCGCACGTGTACTTTACGCATGATTTTACACCCAGTCTGACGAAGGAAATATCTGCTTAAACACCATTGGATCCGGACCACTGCTGAGGCAATACAAACATTTTTTTTGTTTCATTCCGTATTGCAGCATTCGTCTTATTTATTTATATTATTGTTATTCGCTAAGTATCTGCAAGAACTGTTTTGAAGTGTTGAAGTTATTGCGGACATTTTCGGTCCAACAAAACTGTACGAATTTCCTGACGCTCAGGCACAATAATATACAAAATTCAGGCCCCGTCAGGGTGGCCTAGTAGCTAAGGTACTTGGCTGCTGACCCGCAGATCACGGGATCAAATCCCGGCTGCGGCGGCTGCGTTTCCGATGGAGGCGGAAATGTTGTAGGCCCGTGTGCTCAGATTTGGGTGCACGTTAAAGAACCCCAGGTGGTCAAAATTTCCGGAGCCCTCTACTATGGCGTCTCATAATCATATGGTGGTTTTGGGACGTTAAACCCATCATATAATTCAATCAATACAAAATCCAGAAGGTGTGCTTTCCTGCATGGTGGAAGTGGAAATGAAGCATTTGCCTGTTGTTTTAATGTCCGTATCTCAGCTCTTTGCACGCAACTCTCAGCGTCACTATTAGCCCCGAAAACGAACACAGGCGTTGCTGCGGTAGCGGCGATGTGACGTCACGGAAGGACTCACCTGCGCCGCCGGCACTTGTTGCCTTTTTCTCCTCCCGTCGTGTACACGCTATTTTATGATATGTTTTGATTGCTCCTCAATTTCGTGACGCAAGTTTCTCAAGATACAAAATGCAAGGTTTCACAATTAGTGAAGGTCTTCGAAGCTGTAGGAAATTTCTATAATTTAGTTCAGGATCAACAGGCTATCGTGTAAACAGAAGATTTGCCAGGAAAATGGTAATACACAAGAAGACTTTTCTTGTTTTTATCGTGTACACCACAAAATGGGTGCTAAGAAAATATGCTAAGTGGTAATAACGTGATTACAACTAGGCATAGACTCTGAGATCAGAGAATATCTGTGCCGAAGTATCGAAATAAAATTGAGACGTTTTCAATTTCCCAAATACTTTGCACTTTAGCGTGCAAGCTACGCTGCATCTGGGAATAATCTAAATAATTTGACAAAACTGCACTGCTCCAGAAGGAGACATTACATGAATAGGACTGTCATAAGCCCTCACTCAACATATTCGTCAAATAAACAGAACAATACTGCCACACACACTATGATTTCAGAAATAATGAGATATTTTCCATTTACTGGGATAATATATATGAACAGGTTTCTTCTCAACAGTCGCCAGAGATTATGTGGTCGTATACCCTGATTTGTGTGAAATGCTGGAGTGCTCTACCACCTTGTCACAAACGCTAATGGGAGCTTCACGTGGGAGCACCACTGATAGCAACGCTTTCAACACAAACGTCAGAAAGTCTAAACGAAGTTTTTTTCTTCTTGATGTAAAAAAAAAAAACCAGCGCAAAGGGGCACACAAAAGAAGGAGAACACAGGTTGTCCTGTGTCCTCTTTCTTTTGTGTCTCGTCTTTTCCGCTGGGTATTTTGCATCATGGAACTTAACCAACTCGCCCAGTTATCTACGCTGCTACAGAACTTTTTTTTCAATGGCGCACTCACCGACGTGGCTCATGCAGTGGCGTAACCAGGGAATGGCGCCCCGGGCCTGTGCTCTAACCTCAAAATATTTCCGTTTCCCCATGCAAAGATAAAAATGACCATTTCGAATAGGTGCCCTCCCTCCCCCCCTCCTCAAAAAAAAAAAAAAAAAAACCAAGCCTATATATAGGCTTCTGGGCCCATGTAATAATTAAACAACCTTCCATTCGATGAGGCGACGACTGGTCTCAAGCGTCATGTTCACCAATAGGTAATCAACTGCAAGGAAATTCAACACATGAGGTGGCTATCTAAACGGGTAATTCGGAGCGCCACCGCACCGCTGCGACGATTCTGCACGAAGACAGAATCCGGCCGCAATACGAATTTCCGTACCTAACTTCAGCCATTTAACCTCAATAATTTCGGCCAAGTAAAACTTCAAGATTATCGTGAGAGAAACGGGAAACTAAACAAAGTGTTGAGTGAGCAAGTAAACGAGAAAAATACACAACAGCGGTGTTGGTATTCTAGGGTGAGAGTATATTCCGATGTATGTTGCGAGATTTGATACTGAACGAGAGCGTGGGGCTTGACCTACAGGCCTGTAAAAGTGCTGTCCGTGTATACGTGCATTCCTCCGGTACAAATTATTTTAGTGGAGGGGAAGCCCTGACATCGCCAACTACGAAACAAATCACCCATGCACATTTACACCTAATAATGTAAATATGGTGTTTTCATTCCTTCTCAAAATCACATGATTGTGCACCAATGAATTTGTTGTATCGAAACAGAAGCGTTTTCTAGATTTTCACACCCGTCAGAATGCGGCTGTAGGCCACGAATGCAATTCATCATCGGGCTTGGCAGCCCGACACAGACATTTTCACCCCTTTGCCATTGCTACACGACCCAGCGCATAATTGTGCAGAAGCAAAAGTAAACTTTTTATTTTTTTATCTGAATCATTACCAATTCTGCTTCCTTCATAGCTTGAAACAAGCAAAAAGCGGTCGCAAACCGCAGAACAGCGCACGACGCGAGAGTATACTATAGGCACGCTGCGGCTGGCGTCGAAGAGTCCGTGCCGTGACGTCATCTGCCAGGCGGCGCCAGCCCAACTTCTCGCAGCTAGTAGCGCACATCATTCCGCTAGCGCGTCACATCAGGAAGCAAACACCATTCCTATTCCAGTTTAAAGAACGGACTTTGTGAGGGAGATTCGTCAACTGGCCCGCAGTCTCATACTGACTGAGTAGAATACACCAAGCCTAAGACGTACCAGACTACATGAACTTGAACCTTCACTACAACTCCGGCCCTACATCGACGTCAAGCTTCGCTTCTCTATCGCCTTGACTGGGAGTTGCTTTCACGAAAGTTTATACCTCGTTAATATATATCTTCTCTATCGCCTTTCACTGGGAGTTGCTTTCACGAAAGCTTGAATGACTGACAGTGCGGCACGCAATGTTTGCGGCACTGATTAAGATATCTAACACCTTCTGTGTCACTGTACTCCATATGCCTGAGAGTGACAACTATTTGCCAACGCATTGTGGTGACTGAATGGTCGGCCACTTTCTGTGCGGGTGATATTACAGCACTGTCCACATCTCCCGACAGCCCACAATGCAGTGAAAGCTCTATTATGCTTTTTGATGACGACGGGTTTGTATGAAGGCCTCTGACTTGCGGTGGAGTCGTATACACGCCGCAGTGAATTTACTGTCTGTCTCTCTTCCCTCCTCCTTATCTCCTGTCCCCTTCCCTAATTTCCTGCATTGTGCAGCTTATAGGCATCACAACTACGATGGTTAACTTTCGTGAGTCTGTGTGCACAGTTACGTTTAAATGTAATGCTTCAAGCCGATTTCCTAGGTTACAACCTCCCGAACATTGAACTTTCGAATTGAATGCTAGCCAAGAATCGATCGACTGATTGGTTGAGATGTAGGGTTTGACGTGTCAAAACCACCACGTGATTGTGAGAGATGCCGTAGTGGAGAGCTCCAGAAATTCAGACCACCTAGGGTTCATTAATGGGCATCCAAGTTTGAGCACACGGGCCAACATACTATAGCGAAGAGTTTGTGAGATATAAATATGGTTCAATAAAAAAAAAATGCCAGGTCAGCGCGGAAGGCGCAGCACAGTCACAACGAAAGCTTAAAGAACGGCCTTTCAGAGCCTTTTCAAAACACTCATAGGGTAACTGCTGCAAGCACAGTTGCTTGATACCCACTAGGGCATTATTAATAAACTCCTGGGTAGTAGGCTGGCATTCGTTATGCTATTTTAGTCATTCTTCTGAGAAGCGTGCTATCCAGTAAACATCTGCAAGCGAATTCATGCCAATTGTTCATGCAGGGGCTGACGACGATGAAGAAATATGGTTGAAGTGGGTATGCGCCACAGTTAATAGGGGAACAAGAACAAGGTTTTGAAATGGGTAAGAGCATTGTACGGCCCACTCGTTACGCTATTCGCATTGTTCGACGACTGGTTGTTCGTTCGCTGTTTTAGAACGCTTTATAAGTCGTACTAACGCAATTGCTTTCCCGACATCAAGCCTGCCCTAGGAAACTTTGCCAACAAGTCACAAGTACCAGTGCAGCTCAGTGGTTGAATACTGGGCTGGCACCTAGCACCCGGGTTCGAGCCCCACTTTGTCTTTGGTGCTTAGTATGCCCAGAAGTCATGAGCACCGGCGTAGCTCAGTGGTAAAATATTGGGCTGGCACCCAGCAGACCCGGGTTTTGAGACCCATTGTGTCTTCGGTGGTAGGTTTTATAATTTTGTGCTGTGTGATTACGGACACTGGCAGCAGCGGACAACTGAGTGTGACCCAAGTTGTGATCTCATAACAGCTTTCGCTGTGAAAATTTTAGAACGGTAATCTCAAGAACTACAGGATAAATGCACCGGCTTGGTGCTTTTACTCGCGGCAAAAGGAATTCTTGCAATGCCGGTGCATTAGGAACGGTTTGTATATATGACAAAGCACGTGCTGTGAAGCTGACTACCACTTCGGGAAAAGGAGGTTATACCCCCAGATAAGACAAAAATATTGCTCTAGTTTCTCCACCTAGCTGTACAGCTGACATTGCCCCCATTAGTTTTCCCTCGGTCGTGCCGCAACTCATTTGAAACGACTTGCAGCATCATGCTTGAATGGGGTGATGCCCAACGTGCCCGCACTAATTGCACCACCGAAATGGTCAAGAGACTCCAATACAATCGGCCGCTTATTTACACAATCTGCGCTTCAGTTCACAGCGGCACGTATTGAGCCGTATGGCTGAAATGAAATGGCGACGATAAAGAATTATTCACCCCTCGGGTCATTCACGGCATTAGGGCTGCTACATGGCACGGTCTTTTTATACTTTCAGCGCGAGCAATCATTGCACCGCGAGCGACAGCTCGGAATTGCTGCCTGATTTCCGTTATTGCTGCGATATATAAGCGGAGAATGGTGCGCCATTATATTGGCGTGTGTGAAATCAGTGGCAAGTTTTCGCCTGTATCAGGAGAAAAGGAGCAACGTAAGAATAATTGACCCGGCGCCTGATGCAATGTGCGCTGTCGCCATCCCTTCCCGCAAACCCTTCAACCCGTATTTCGGTGTACAGCACCAATCCACGAATCCACTCCTCCCTCCACTAGAAACCATTTATTGCAACCACAGGCACATTTGTTTACTTAAGGTGCCCCGAATCGGCTGCGAAAGAAACGAATATCTCTGCGACGATAGCATAGTCATACTCCCTGGAGGAGATTCTGCAGCGCCGGATGAGGATTTACAACCTAGTTCCAAGGTTACGGCATGCCGTAACTTTTCAGCGCTTCTCATGCATTTTCTCGATGCGTTGTCAATAATAATAATAATAATAATAATAATAATAATAATAATAATAATAATAATAATAATAATAATAATAATAATAATAATAATAATAATAATAATAATAATAATAATAATAATAATAATAATAATAAAGAAAACACGTGAAACAATATTACAACGAAAAGGAAGGATATCGGGCAATACGTTCACTTTTGGTTCAGTTGAAACCACTCTCTTCGGTGTGCGTGCGAAACATGATGTTTGAACTGTATTGGTCTGCTGATTTTCGCGAATGTTCATGCTTCCGAAAATGCGCTTGCAATTTCAAATGTCATTCGTGTTATTCTTTTGTTTGTTTGTATAGCCCATGTGTTGACGTCCATCTCATTTTTGCTAAAGGGCGCGCGTAGACACGGGATGCCTTTTTACGCCTAAATGGATCACCTTTCCCTCAAAGAAAATTCCACAACTGGAAACACCTGCTTTGAAGTAAATTATAAGAAATGCAGGCGCGCTGTGAAAATAATATATATATATATATATATATATATATATATATATATATATATATATATATATATATATATATATATATATATATATATATATATATATATATATATATATATATATATATAAGGGAAAGAAGTGTATACCTAAGGGCTCGTTTTTCCGTGTTTTGACACAATATAATGAGATCTAACAGACAGTATTGCCAAGAAATGTATAGGGGTAGTTATTAGAACCAATAGAATGTAAATAAGAAGAACGAAAAGTGGGTGAAAAAATAAGCAGCCGTGAGCAGGAATCGAACCTACAACCTTCGAATAACGCGAGGTTATTCGAAGGTCGTAGGTTCGATTCCTGCTCATGGCTGGTTATTTTTTCACCCACTTTTCGTTCTTCTTATTTACATTCCATTGGTTCTAATAACTCTCCCTATACATTTCTTGGCAATACTGGCTGTTAGATCTCATTATATATATATATATATATATATATATATATATATATATATATATATATATATATATATATATATATATATATATATATATATATATATGAAAGTGTGATAGCAATTTCATGTGTTACAAGTCAAACCAACCTTTCCACATTACCTTATCCGTCAGGCGTAAACTGGTAAAGCTTGAGAATTGAGAAGACAGCAGGAACAAGAAAGCTAAAATGGGCGCGTACGTGTTATTTCTTAAGTGGGCTGGTTATCAAGTGCTAACGCTTGTTTTCCTACTTTCCTAGACTTTATGATTTCTACTACAGAGGCTCTAAACATGTCCAGAATTTGAACGCTGTTCAATAGACAACTGATTCCCTAAACTGTGCCGCAGGCTTGTGCAAAACATAAATCGTTAACGGTAACTTTTATGCCAGATGAAGTTTGCTTGTGGTATCGAGAATAGCAAAGACAACGGAACGAGATGGAAGTCGTAATCGCTCATCCCAATGAGAAGTTCGCGCAGGGCATGAATAATTCGCCGGATGGCACCGGTCCCTCGTTCTCCACTATTAACAGGATCACGCGCAATCCGTTGCATATGCGCCGCCAGGCGAGATCTGCCTACTAGTATAGCACGCCATTAGCACGTGAGGTTTTGCGAGAAAGTGCCACAGCTAATCGTGTCATAAGGTTGGCCAGTGCAAGTGTGCGCCGAATTTGGTTGCAGCACGTGTGTAAGCACATGCGCAATAAAAAAGTTACCTTGTGTTCAAAAACTCGGTGAACTCTTCACAATCATGCATGGCCCACGAAGAGCATATCGCACCCACAAGTGTATGCATATGATATCGCCATTTTCTCATTGTGCAATAAGTTAAAACAGACAAAAACGTGTAAAATGAAAAGAGAAGCAGACGAGGCCAAATGCCCTCGAGTACGTGGTTGTACGTCGTGTCTTCAAACCTGATGAATCCCTGTCAACTGTTTCGGCTTTTTGTTGTTCTAAGCCATTTCTTCGTTTTATCTAGATCCGCCAGCCACAAGTAAGCCCGCAATCAGTAGTAGGAGGGATATTGAAAGCAAATTATAGTGAAGTCTGAGTTAATGAGTCAGGTAGAAGCCGTCAGTGACGTAAATCTGGCACTGGATACGCCAGACTCATTAATAGGGGAGCCCTCTTTTTATTAGAGCAATTACTGCACCTCGCAAGTACTCGCAGACCAGATTAGTACACTCGACGATGGACCAGAAACATACTCCTATGCAGAAGAAATCGCAAAATAAAAAAGAAGTCTTTCTTCCTTCTTGGAAATACGTTAGCTCTTTTTCGGAAGGAAAAGTAACGAGATACCCGCGTCCTGCACTATCGCGATATAATCGATACGTCGTAAAAGTATTTCACTACTGAGATCCGAATAAATATTGCAAATGTATCTCAATAAAGAAATACACTTACTTAAATGTATCTGTGAGATGATATCGCGATATTTCCCTGGTGGCTAATAGTGTCTGAGCAAACGAATGTGGATTATATATAGTGAGGATGTGGCAATGAGAGTCGCACGGCAGGAGCATTGTGGCTACAGCTTACCGAGACATCACCACAGCAGCAAAAAATGCTAAGGGTCACTTAAGTGAGCTAGAGATTAGTGCATGCAAATCGCAAATGCTAGAAATACGCAAACTATTGAAATTGTGGTAAACAACATCGCATTACGGAGCCATGATTATCAGCAGTGTGGATATTGGGCAAGCACTTCTGGCCTTTCTCATAGCAGTACATCTACAACACTTGCAACAGATGCTTGGTTGATTAGATGCTTAGAGGACATTCGTTGCCCAATCTACACCTCTATATCAACATTGAAGTGATACAGATCAACAAAGACAGAAAAAGAACAACAATATACGACAGACATTAAACACAATTAGAACACCCATGGAATTTCCATGAGCAAACTTTCTCAGATCCCGCCAAGTACTGAAGACTAAGCCACACTTCATATTGTCCTCCTAACGTAACGCTGTGATGAAATGGTTACAGGAGAACGCATGAAAAAACCAACACTGAAGATGTAGGTCAACTAGAAGAGCAAATCATGCATAATTAAGCTGCATGACGTGCATCCTGGGCAGTGTCAGCTCAGTTATGAAATATTCATGATTGAACAGTTCCTCTACTCAAAATACAAAGACTACTTTTAATTGGAAAATCGTTCACCAGCAGCTACACAGAGAGCGCTTTCTCGCCAACTCATCTTTCTTCTAACGCACAAAGGTATACTGCCTTGCGTCGCTGTCCAAATTTGCCAAAGATATCACATATCTACAACCCTTACGCGCTATTCATATACAATTATCTCATTGTTGTATCATATTTATAATATTTTAATTGTTTGACTATTATAGATTAGCAATTTATAAGCTGTTGGGTTGCCAGACACTATAGTGGCGGGCAAATGGCGCTATATAAGCCCTTGTTGCGGTGTTGACCGAGCTAAAGGTTGCACCACTGGATGCCCAATCCTTGACTATGTACCTATTTTGTCTTCATGCTTATGTAGCCGAGGTGCAGCTTGCTTTTGTCAGTTATAATACTAAAAAACAATGGAGAACAAAAACCAAGAATAGTGAATCCACTTTATTTTACTGAAATACCCAAATAAGCGGTCCACTGTCATACGCGCCTTACCATGACGTCATCGCCATGCTGTTACGATGACGCTTTCGTCATAGCTTAAAGTTCAGAAATTTCGCGCACAGTTGTGTTGTGTGATGATTCTTTCTTTCTAGTTTTTGTGCTGTTTCCCCTCAGTATCATGTACCATCTGGCCTTTCAAGACACCCTTCACTTTACGATTGCCTGATATTGAATGCTTCCTTTCATACTGTAGGTACTTCGAGTATCTATCTATCTATCTATCTATCTATCTATCTATCTATCTATCTATCTATCTATCTATCTATCTATCTATCTATCTATCTATCTATCTATCTATCTATCTATCTATCTATCTATCTATCTATCTATCTATCTATCTATCTATCTATCTATCTATCTATCTATCTATCTATCTATCTATCTATCTATCTATCTATCTATCTATCTATCTATCTATCTATCTATCTATCTATCTATCTATCTATCTATCTATCTATCTATCTATCTATCTATCTATCTATCTATCTATCTATCTATCTATCTATCTATCTATCTATCTATCTATCTATCTATCTATCTATCTATCTATCTATCTATCTATCTATCTATCTATCTATCTATCTATCTATCTATCTATCTATCTGTCTATCTATCTATCTATCTTGACGAATATGACGTGCTGGTCAGGACATGAATAATGTCACAATCCTGTTGCGATCATCATCACTTTCCACCAGACAGTGCCACATACCCGCGGACAGTTATGTGCCACTGGTATGCGGGTATGGGCCACAGGCGATTGACACTTTATGTATACCCAGGAATGGCGAGATCACAGATGGGTAATTTTAACGCGTGAACGTTAGGAAAAAGCTCAAATCGGCAGCATCGACCCGATTAATGCAAATAATAAATACCAGAGACCCACCAGAAATCGAACCCCACTATTCTGCGTGACAAACAAGTATTCTAGTGCAGCGCCAAAGCAAGGGACAAATTTTCAAATAGACCCTTACGTTCGTGAAACGTCAATTGTGGTCAACTTCTGGCTATCGAATTTTATAAATAATACATATGTTCTGTTATGATACAGCCGTCCCGTGGGGTTAACGTCAATTGTTGTTAAGCGCCGTCGGTTTAAGTTCATATATGTGCAGCGTCCAGGAATACCATCCTCGTGAGCACCAGTGTGTCATATCAGCTTATCGCTTCTTGTGTTGCTAATGTTCATCTTGCTATTGGCAATGTTACGCGACTGTAAACAACTAACTGGTTATATAAAACATATACGGCTGTTTAACGTCTGTGCGTGCACTTATACATATCAATAGCAACACTTCGTGACGTTTCGCTCAATAAAATTTACAACGCTGTCACTTTCCATACGCACGATTCGCATGGCATCGATTCACAAGGTGCGTGGTATCTGCCAAATTATAAAGTTCCCACAACTTTTGTCTGGGACAGTGTATAGCCCCGCTCTAGGGCTTCTAGGAACTGTGAGTTTGTCCTGAAGTCTGACAGGTCATACCGAATATACCTGTACTGGGGTACGTCACAGCGTGACGTCACCAGCACACGTGCAAGGCGGCGGTTGGCAAAACTGTTCCGCTCGTGCTTCAGCGTGGTATGGTCTCGTGGTGCTTGGAACAAGTTTTTTCTTTTTTTTCTTCAGCGCTTAAACTTCAGCTTACTATGGCAAGATCAGATGAGGTAAGTGCCAGAGAACATCTAGCTGTAGGGTAAACTGTGTGACGAAATACTTGCCACGCTGACTGGATGTTTATTTGAAAGAAATAAAAACACGTGTTGGCCTGTGCGAGGAAAAGCGGCATCGTTTTCGAAATTGTGAGGTGTTTAATGTAGCGTGTAGTGTGCATTGAAAGACATCTACAATATTTATTCACCTTTACGGACGGCGAAATTAAGCATATTGTGTGCGGTGAGTGCTGTGTGAATCTCTGTTGTTGGCGAAAATCTTGACACTCGTTGCGGGCCGGTGTAAGCGACTGTCGACAGAAATTCCCGATTCGACATGTTAGTCAAGGTAAAAATGCATTTTACGTGGTCATCTGCGGGTGGGTACGTTTCAGCGTTGGCGGTGCGTGCAGAAAAAAAAAATGGTATGATATCCGGGCTGAAAGATACGAACACGCATGATCTATTAGTATGTTTTCGCATTGCTTAAGTTGCATATATGCTGCAACATGGCGAATACGCAAACCCACTAAATGCACAACTCGTATTATTAGAAACCTAAGACGTCTTGATGAAAACAGGGAGATTCTTGTTTCTCATATACTTTGTAGATTTACAGCTCGATCTTTATGAAGTGACAATGCGCATTACAAAGATGTTTGTCAGGTTTAAAGGGCAAAGTAAGTATCCAAACACGTTGCGGTGAAGATGCGGTGAAGTAACTGTGTAAGAGATCATCTATGTAATTATGTAGGTATCGGGTTAAAACTCACCCAAACTTTCATTGGGTGATGAGGAATGCCGTGAGGTAGAATTTCGCTTTAATTTGCACGGGTATTTGTTAACGTCAGCCTAACGCACAGCAGAATGGGTTTTTGATTTTTTTATTTTTTTTATCTTAGATCAGAACTTTTCTTAGGGAGTGAGAATCTTACCCGTGACCTCGCGCACAGCAGCTCAAAGCCATGCTGCCACCATTTTTGTACTTCGTTTGAAACGACAGTGCACATATCACGACGGTGCCCGGCCGCGGTGGTCTAGTAGCTAAGGTACTCGTCTGCTGACCCGTAGGTCACGGGATCGAATCCCGGCTGCAGCGGCTGCATTTCCGATGGAGGCGAAAACGTTGTAGGCCCGTGTGCTGAGATTCGGGTGCGCGTTAAAGAACCCCAGGTGGTTGAAATTTTCGAAGCTTTCCACTACGGCGTCTCTCATATTCATATGGTGGTTTTGGGAAGTTAAACCCCACATAATCAATGTCATGACAGAAATTGAGTACGTTCACATGCATGCAATACAAATATTTCTCGAAGCACCACTCAGCGTGAAAATGCAGATCCTTCGTTTTCGAAGAGGACAAGATATTTTTTTTGTGGCTGCCATCTACTACGAGCGAATCGCCGCATTCTAACCGAACAGAATCGTGCATTATAGGTTGTGACCCTTTCCTTTAAAAGCTGTAGGTTAAAAAAAAAAAAAACTGGAAGTTTGCCTGAGTATCCGAAGGCAAGGTGCTCATGCGGAAGGCTGATAACTCTAGGGTCATCAGGCTTACATGCGAAAAATATTTAGCCCAAATGTTGTGATCCATATACCTCGGTAGCTTATCAAGCATAATCATTAAATAGAAATGGCTTACACATTCAATCAAATCAATAACCTTTGCATGAAAAAAATGTGTCTATTTTTCATTGCAACCTACACAGTCTAAAAAAAAACGTGAACTTAAAATCACGTCACTTTCATCGATGCACAAATTCTTGTATGACGTCATTGCGACAAGCGAAACTTGGCTTTCGAACGTGGAGATCGTTGATGTGCCCGTTTACAGATTAGTATCAAACACAACGGTGACCCGCTTTCGAAAGGGCGGTATTGCCCCTTTTTCAAAAAATAGTATCCGTTACACACTACTGCCATCGGTAAATTTTTCATCCACTCACATTGAAGTGCTATTTGTAAAAAAACAGATACCGGATATATTGTGGGTGTAGTCTATCGTTCACCAAGCACAACCCCTGCCAGTTTTCTCGATAAAATCGAAGCAATAATATCTTTTTTGTGGTCATATCATGATGTGGCGGTAGTGATTGTTGGGGACGTTAATATCAATACACTCATTCAAATACACAAGGACTATACTTACCTTCTCGAATCATTTACTTACAAAATTTATTGTGTCAACCGACAAGTTTATCAAGCACTTCGGCTACACTAATTGATAATGCTTTGACAAATATCGAATCTGGCGTTGTGACTATTTACCTATTTTCTCAGACTATTCTCTCTCTCTCAGACTATTTACCTATTTTCACGATATTTGATATTTTGATATGCTCAATTAAAAAAAAACAGTTGGTCATGGCTTTTAACTAAGTTAGGCTATAGGAGGTCCAGAGAAAAAATCACGGTGGCTGACTTAGAACAAATATACAGTGATAACGTACACAAAACTTTGCCAAGCTATTCAGTTTAATTACTAGTTTGAAAACCGAATGAAGCCCTAGACATACTCGAGGTTCGTATAACGAGCCTATCTGTCCATGGATGACGACCCAAATTTCAGAAATACTAAAAGGTCAAGAATATAGGTACAATAAGAGTAGGCATAATCGAAGTGAAGCTTAATATTTAGGTAAATACAAAACATTGCGCAACAAAGCGGTATCTATGATGAGAGTCCAAAAGCAAAATTTTAATTCACAACATATCATTCAAGCTGCTGGTGATTCGAAACAGCTGTGCTGAATTTTAAATGAACTTACGAGAAAAGAAGACAGAAAAAAGAGTGTTCATCCACCTTCTGTAGGTACGCCCACCGTCGAAGGTTTCAACGCGTATTTCACTACCGTCGGCCCAGCACTGGCAGTACAATTACCTCACTTAAATCATCAAGTTAATCTCACTCCAAAATCAGTAGTAAATTCATTATATCAAGCGAGATAAAAGTCCATGACATAGTTTCAGCTGTATTGATTACACCCAATAATAAAGCGTCAGGACCCGAAAACATTGATCTTCTATGAGCAATTCTATGTTGTTTGCTCATTAACTCAATTGCGTAGGTACAGTGTCCGGCCACCCTAAAAATTGCTAAAGTCATTCCTATTCATAAAAAAGGTGATCCGGCTGGTCCTGCAAATTAGAGACCAATCTCTGTGTTAAACATAATTATTATTATTTTTGAAAACGTTATTTCCTACCATATGAAAATATTTTTTGATAAGTAAAATGTGCTCTACCACCAGCAACATGGCTTTAGACCACATTTTCAACAGGAACCACTGTTATGAAGTTATCACAAAAATGAATATGGCGTTAGATCTCAACAAACTAGTAGCTGTCATCTTTTTAGATTTCAAAAAACAAAGTTTTTGGCACATTGATTGACATGTGGGGTTTAACATCCCAAAACCACCATATGATTATGAGAGACACCATGGTGAACGGTTCCGGAAATTTCGACCACCTGGGGTTCTTTAACGTGCACCTGAATTTGAGCACACGGGCCTACAGCCTTTCCGCCTCCATCAGAAATGCAGCCGCTGCAGTCGGGATTCGATCCCATGACCTAAAGCTTTTGACACAGTGGATCATTGTATATTGTTGGACAAGCTTACACATTGTGGATTTCATGGTAAAGTTTGATTTTTTATCCGGTTACTGGGAAGATCTATTTAAAGTTGTGAGAAAATAATAACATAACATCAAGACAAAATATTGTTACCGGGGTTCCACAAATCTCAGCACTAGGTCCTCTTCATTTTTTTTTGTATATAAGTGACCTACAACAAATAATCGACTGTGCGTAAATATTGATGTATGCAGATGACACATGCATTACAGTAATTGGTGATAATATTACAGAACTTATTCAGATGGTAGATTTAGAGTTAAAGAAGATATCGGAGTGATTCCTAAGTAAAAAATTACCAATAAATACAAAGAAAACAAAATATGTAATATTAAATTCACTTTTAAAGATTGTAGATAACACACCTTTAAACATACGGAGAAAGAACATTACGTTGCAACAAACTCTTACAAATACCTCGGAGTGGTTTTTCACAAACACCTTCAATAGAAACCACACATTAATGGTGTATCTTCCAGATTATCGTCTGGTTGTTACGATGCAACATTAGCCCATTAGTGCTTTGATATACCAATATTGAGACTTGTGTATTTTGCTTTTATTGAAAGTCACTAGCGATATTGTATCAATTCTTAGGAATGGGCGTATAAAACCTCATTAAATCCCGTTATCAAACTCCAAAAACATGCAATTAGAATTACGTCTCATTCAAGGTATTATGATCACATGGCCCCATTGTTCAGCTAATATGACGTATTACCTTTTGAAAGCTTGCGAGAGCTAAGTATATAAATTTGTATCTATAAGGTCGTGAGTTACACTTCTAGTAAAACTAGAAGTGTAACTGCAGGTCACTTTAATTTCTCGCCATGTAACAATGTATACGGAGAACGTATGATACAGGTCACAGGAATCTAGATCTGTAACACACTCCCAATGGTAGTCGTTGCTTCGGCGAACTTCCCTAAAGCCCTGAAGCAATATTTTCATTTCTTTGTTACAGACAGAATAAATTATAGGAGATTTGTAAGTATTGCACAGGGTTGTGAATAATTTAAACACATGGTTACTGATCTTTCTTGCAATTACTGGCACGCGATAGTGTTGTGTAATTAGGCATTGATTGATAGATATGTAGGGTTTAACGTCCCAAAACCATTATACGATTATGAGAGACGCTGTAGTGGAGGGCTCCGGAAATTTCGACTACCCGCGGTTCTTTAACGTGCACCCAAATCTGAGCACAAGGGCCTACAGCATTTCCGCCTCCATCGAAAATGCAGCCGCCGCAGCCAGGATTCAATCCCACGACCTGCGGGTCAGCAGCCGAGTACCTTAGCCACTAGACCACCGTGGTGGGCTGTGTAATTAGGTAACATATTGTCAGGACATGGCGCGTCTTTTCCACCGAGCTGACCCCCGCATGCCAATAGAAAAGAAGATACGGTACCTCATGCGTGGGGTGAAAGAGCAGCTTTTTGGTGGGCTTGTGCGGAGTCCACCCAAGACTGTGTCAGAATTTCTCACAGAAGCCGTCACCATCGAAATCACTCTTAGGCACCGGGCCCCGTCATACGAACGGCACGTTAATGCTTCAACTGCGGCCTACTTGAGAGCTTTCGGTGGCCAAATGGATTTCTTCCGAGAGATCATACGTTCAGTCATCCGCGAAGAACTCCAGAAGCTGTCAGTGCCCTCGCAGCCCACTATCTCTTCGCTGTCCAGCGTAGTCCGAGATGAAGTCCAGCATGCCTTAAAAGAACCTCCTTTCGTGCGGGATTATCAACCACCCAGTGACTTCCCACGCATGTCATATGCTCAAGCTTTGCGGCAACCTGTTACACCCGCAATCCCGCGTCCCACCGTGGCCCCAGCCATGCTGCAGACGGTCCAGGCGGCGCCATATTACAGCGCACCTCGCCTGCTTTCGCGGAAATCCAACGTCTGGCGTACGCCAGATAGACGTCCTCTCTGCTTCCACTGTGGCGAAGCTGGGAATCTTTACCGACACTGTTATTACCGGCAACTTGGACTACGCGGATTTTCGACGAACTCACCGCCACCCAGGTTCGGTCAGTGGCCCCCTGAAATTGAAGAGTATGTGGCTCAGCAGTGCGGAACTTCGTCGTCCATGCACCAGTCACGCTCCCCGTCACCGCGGTGATTTTCTCCTAATCGCCGTACCTATTCGAGCGTGGCGCAGGGTCAATCACCCAGTCCACGCCGGGAAATCTAACCACAGCGACCTTCGGGGGCGAGGCCGCTCATACTCGACAAGCTGAAGGCCTCCTACCAACGCTTCCGCAAAATGACGATTCCCCGACGACGACGATACCAGCTGGTTCTGCAAAGATTTCTAGTGATGCATTCCAGTGATGCTCAACGGTCGCAAAGTCAGTGCTTTAGTTGACACGGGTGGGAATTTTTCTATATTTGGTGAAAAACAGGCTGCTCTCCTGAAGAAATTGACGATGTCTTGGAACCTCAGGCCAATTTGTACTGCTGGCAAGCACATCGTCACGCCACTCGGCGTTCGCACAACACGAATACAGATTCATGGTTCTACCTTTGTTGTCAGCTTGATGGCTGTATTACACCGTCTTGAAGCATTTTCTTCACTTGGCTTTGAATCACGCGTCGTTCGGTTGGTGAAACGCGGTAATGTTGTTGCCGTATAGGGTGCGCGTCGCCACAGGTGATAATACGGTGTTTGGTAATCGATGTCTGACGGATTCTCGCTGAACGTGCAAAACACGCACGCAAATTTATCAACAGGTTGTTCAGCCTTCGTTTGTTTTCGTGAGAAAGCGTTAAATTTATGTCAACGCCCCGGAGAGGCGCTTTGGCGTTATCGGTTGCCTCGGAAGCAAAACACTCAGTCACATTGGTTACTGGGTAGGCATAGACGATGACAGTACCAGAGAAAAGGTGTCGGTGCTCGTAGCTGAAGTTTGTAACAAGAACCTCCCAGTGGCCAGCCTGGAGGTCTATAGGTTTCGTGCTACGCAGACACCTTGGGAAAAGAGTAGGGATCGATTGCTTTCCGCCACCATTTTACCGTGTGCCGATTTGTTACGCGCCACTTGAACCATAACACTTGAGCGCAATGGTATAGTCACAGCATCGTCAATTACACGCAGACATACTCTATCGTGGCTGCGATCGTGCTCTGCTGTGGCGCTCTGGAAAATGTAGTGTAGCGCTTTCGGTCATACTCTGTTGTGGCTGGATTATGTTCTGGAAAAGACGCGTCGTGTCCTCGACATACATCGCAAACCCTTTGTTCGGCATTTGTATGCGGGACAGCAGATTGCACTCAGCTCTCTCCCAACGGTCAGGGATCGCATATGTCCCAAGAAGCCGGCGTTTGAAGTCTTCCCATGATGTAAGGATACCTGCCCGGTTCTCATACCATACACTTGCGCCGTTCAAAAGACTGAAATAGACGTGCCGCAGTTTGTCTGCTTCATCCCACTGGTTGTGCATGGCAATGAACTCGTAATCAACAAGCCAATCTTCGACATCCCCAAGTGCAGTGCCATGAAAGGGATTTGGCGTTCGTGGTGTGAATAAGGTGCAATGAAGCGGCGTTGTGCCGTTCGTACCAAGTGGGTTGGTGTCGGCAGGGCTGGTCGGAGCCGCCATGTTGTTTGGGCAATCCCCTGAGTCTAAATTCAGGAGATTGCCCATGGATTCTTTTGCTGGCGCGGTGCACAGGAGTGACCATCGGTACGACGCTTGAGTTCTTGATATGCGGAAGGGTACGAATCATAGATTACCCAGCACGTCCACCAGTTTGCCACGCACCAAGAGCCGTAGAGACAAGACAAGAACAGCGGGGCAGAAAGACACGAGCGTGTATCTTAAAACGAAGCACTAGTTCGTTTGTTTGTTTCACCTGGACTCATGGCTCACACCCACTCAGTAGGACTGGCCAAGAAAGCGTAGTGCATTTTTTCTGTGAGCATTATAACTACGTGTAATGAATTCGTATTATAGTATGACTAATGTAAGGAAAGCCACATAAATATAGAGCAAACGAAAAAAATGAAAGTCAATTTGAGAAATTTTGAGGTTTCAGGTGTTGTGAATAACACTCAGCTGCGTTTACTTCACCTCACCATTAAGAATTTTTTTGGATACGCTTACACACACTTCTTTGTTCTCTTCGCTCTTTTCGGCTGGCTAGGGCTTGCCAGCCCACAACTCTAGACGGAAATGTGATCATATTTCTGTCGTTATTCTCATAAACTACGTAATTTTCACGTCACATATAGTCATTTTTTGCCTACTAACTAAAAAATAAAATATTTCTGTATTTCATAGCTTCTTGATCAAAGGCACTGTATCTTTTCATTGTATCTGTATGTAGCCCATATGCTTTGTCCTTAGGTACTCTTATGTGTGATGCTTGTTGTTTGATATATTTATTTACTATTGATTTGATCAAATAATGTCGAGTTTTTGTGCATTTTAAATATTACCATATTTTGTAAATTTTATTTCCGGCTGTGATAAGATATTCCTATCGGTATTCTTTTTTCATACCTTCAACTAGCTCTTGGTTATAAGTCCGACAAGTGTTTCTTATCGGTGGATAGATTATGAAAACAAACAAGTAGTAATTCACAGGAATATCTGTCGAAGGAATGTCGACACTCGCAGCGCTGCTATGGAGAAAGATTCTGCCGGCGGAACTTTGTGCTAACCAGTACCTGCCCCGAGGGAGCGGATGGTGGGTGGGTGCTCGCAGTGATATCACACTGTTTGCAAGCAGGAAGAGGTCTATGGGCTGACAAAGTATTCAGATATGTTTACACTGACTTTAAAAGAACGATGTAGAGCCCGCAAAGTAATACACTACCGGAAAAAATGCAGCCGCACAGGCGGTTTGTCAACAGTTTGAAAAGTTAACCATTCGCTGTGCCCACTTGGTTGGAGAAAATAGTATTTTGCTGACCAAAGAGCGATTGTAGTACATCACGCGAAGAAAAACGAACGGTTTGCTTTTCGAACCGTTGTGGGATTAGCGTTCTAGTGGTTGGCCCTAATTGCGCTTTCCGAACTTTTGCAAGATGACTGCTTTCTCTGTGAAGAGCTATAAGCGAGTTTATCAAGCGTGGAGCGAAATGACAACAGGGAAGAAATAAGTAAAATTACCCAACTGTCCTTTTTAGTTCATCTTGATAAGGAAGTTCCCCATGCGTTGGTTGCCGAATTAAGCAGCACCTACCACGCCGTCTCGCTTACCGTCCATGTGCTGTTGGAAGGGCGTGGAATAATGGCGAAGCGCAAAAGCAAATTTGCCGGAGAGCCAAAACTTCATCCGAGCAATCTCAGATGAAGCAGAACTCCCCCCTCTCTCTCTCTTTCTATTTCTCTCTAAAATACCCCTCTATACCGTGCAGGGTAGCAAACTATGAGTGCGGAGCCTCTCGACCCCCTCTTTTCCTCGTCTTTCTCAATAAGTTTGCCGATGAGCCACTTATAATCTCACCAGCCTTCGTGCTCCCCGTTGGCACAAGGAAAAATATGGTTACATCATTGTATACTCACGTAGCATTTGGTTTGAATCTTATAACACGTATTATGGGCGTCACGCTACTTTACTAAGCAGAGTTAACCTCACGCTGATGACCTGGATGGCTATTCGGGAACAATTATTTGGCCCAAGAAAATGAAAGGCCTATAACAGTTTCTCCGTCTTACATTTCCAAATGTAGCCTGTTATACATAAGACACAAAGAAAAAAAAGATGAAAGCTTGGCAGGCAATTGTGAGTCGCATGATGTGCATTCTATACACTTGACAGAGACCGGACTCTATACAGCTAGACAAAACTGAAGTACAATGTGGGGAGGCTTATTGCACGACCCCATTTAGGGGATGTTATTGCGAACCGAATAAAACAACAAAAGTTTGAAAAAAGGTTAGGCAGCCCGCGTTATTGCTACACGAGCAACGGCTTTGGAGCTGAATGAAAGCAGGCAGACGTCAAATAAAAGCTGGAGGTGTAGGGCGGGAGGGGAAACGTAAAGAGAAGCAGCAGCGTGGGCGAAAAACGGCACGGGGTGGTTCGTATTGCAAAGAAACAAATAATAATAGGCTCAAACAGGTTGGCCTTCAGCAAACCAGGCGAGCATTCTTTGCCGTAATTCGCTTACTTCTTATTGGTCCCACCGTTCCCGGGTAGTGATAGAAAAAAGACGAGTCAATCAAGTCGAACGTAGGCACCATGACAGCCTAGTTAGAACGCCCGTGACTGCTGGTGCCGTGATTGAATGCCGATGCGCAGCGTTCTATAGGCCCACCGGGAAAATGAAGTCTCCAATGGTTGTCTGAAAAAATAATAGCGAATATCGGAATGGAAGAGCGGAAGAGGGGGCGCACTCGTGGCTTTTTGTGGGGCTGGAATTCAGCGTGGGGATGTCTCTCTCGACGCGTATCGAGTGCTGTTATTTCCCATCGCGCTTTGTCGGGCCGAGGTGTATATATGTATTCATTGAAAGGAGGGATGGAACATCCTGCTTCCGAAAGAAGAGTACAATACAAAATAAAAGGCGAGCACGTTCCCTCTGTCTCGGCGTGCTAGTCGACGGCATCTTGAATGGTAAGGGCGTGCCCTCAAAAATGGACAGCGCACTTAAGCGATCCATCCGGCCTTGACGATGTCTAACTGTGACAAGAGCCGAGTCTAGAACGAGAGACACGACCATAATCTCAGCGGTGGCTTCCATATTGTTACGAGAAGGAGACCACCTCGGAAGAGTAGACACAGATATATTTACACTAAACTTAGTCGTCATTTACCATACACATTATCGGCTGCTGTCGCCTCCGAAACACGCGAAGACGTCACCCCTCCATGATCTAGCCTGGCGGGCAAAATAGCGTCAAAACTTCCGAAAATCAAAGCTACGAGTTAGCCGGTTAAGCTGCCGATTTCCCATTGCGGCATGTACATGCCCTTGAACCCTACACTGGCGGCGAAATCGCCGTATGGCGAGTTGAAACGAAGTTCTCTGGATGTGCAGAGCGATAGGTAAAGAAAAGCAGAGAGAATAAACTGGTGCAGAAAATTTTTCCTGGCCTAGACTAAGGGAGGGGGAAAGGGTATGTAAAAGAATGGGATGCGCAATGCGTGTGCAGAGTTCCCATTATGGGGGAGTGAAGGTTCATCACAGCACCCACCCGGCCTAATAAGTCAATGTATGGGGTAGGCTTTGCACCCCCGCCCCCTTTTGGGAGGCACCACCTCTCCCCCTTTCCAATGCTTGTCCACTCGGAACAGCGCGGCGCACTAAAATGGGCAGATGTGTGTTTGTCGTGGTGCCTTGCTGTAGTCTCTCGAAAGTGCATTTTCGCAAACATACATAACATTGCTGTGCCTCTTTCGTCCCGCACCGGGCATAAGTGCACAGTGTATAATATCACTTGTCTTCAACGAAAACTTTACCGAGCTTAGAAAAACAAGCTGTTCAGGTTCATAGCTTTGCGATTCACCACCAGGCTCAGCCCTGGTTTATCTCCGTGCCTTTTTTTCATCTCTATTCTTTCTCTCTGTTTCCATAGTTTTCCATTTACTACGCAATCTTACAAAAACGCCCAGTTTTTTTTTTATCTATGAAGTTGTTACCCTAGAGACGTGGATATCAGTTTCTCTTTTACAGGGTAAGTTGCATTCTGACGGGGGCAAAAGCTGAACCTGAACACGTTTTTGAACCATCGGTGCCGCATGAACAGCTGTAGGTTGTTGACACAGCCGGTGGTCATATACAGTGAGGATATCGCCCAGCTGAATTAAATCATTAGAACGCCTATTCGCACGCTTTTTTGCTTAATAATAATAATAATAATAATAATAATAATAATAATAATAATAATAATAATAATAATAATAATAATAATAATAATAATAATAATAATAATAATAATAATAATAATAATAATAATAATAATAATAATAATAATAATAATAATAATAATAATAACAATAATAATAATAATAATAATATTAAAACGGTTCATTTTACTGAAAGTTCCTTAAACAGAATTTTCACTGGAATGCGGAACAGCATTGGACGCAGAAGAAATAATGTGAAACGTGTAAAATGCAATTAATTATGAAAACAACTTTGTAATTTCTTCATACTGGCACCCTTAGAGCGCAGTAGATAGAGCTGTCCAGAGAGTGTACGTTTCTGCACTGCCTCTGGAGCTTGTTGCTGTGATTACGAGTCTTGCAACTGACTGATATATACCCTGCAGTCTTGACTAGAGACACAGCACTTGAACCTTCCTCAGCCATTATAACCTCGTCGTACTCTTTTTTTTTACGGTGTCGGATGAGCACAGAAAATAATTTCTAAATATGATAGCTTTGCGCAGGTGCAGAAGCATACGTCGCTTATTTTCTATTCCCGCACGGCAGCTTCAGTTCGGTCGCTCTGCAGCTACAAATGATGTTGCACCACCGTCGAAGTATGGGAGATTTGCGGCCAGCATGCATCGGCTACGCCAGTGTTATAGAACGTGAAACTTTATTGAATTGATAGCGAAAAGGAGCGTTGGTCCGCAGATGAAGTTCGTTCAAATGAAACATTCGCTGTTGAGAAGTTCGCTTAACTGAGATTTGTTTGCTTAGAATGCATAAGATAACCACAGACGATTACCTAAAAGTTCGTTATTCTGAAACATTCGTTCAACCAATTTTACTGCAAGAAAGAGTTCACTGTAAGTCGTGAAACACGAGACCATTTGCAGCGAAGCCATCACGTGCTGAAGAGTTCGCCCATGATCTATTGCATTAGGCTGTATAACACTAGAAGTACAGAAATAAAAAGAAACGCAAAATCAGTGAAATGTTTTCGATATAGTTTTTTTTTTCAAATAATCAATAAGAAGGCCTACACAAACAAGCTTTTTGCATGCCGTAAAGCATTTGCAAGGTGGAATGATTTTAAATTAATTGAATTTCACCCTTCAGTCAAAATTGCGTAAAGTACCAAGTGAAAAGCCCTTCATGAGGCCATCAGTCTCCCTATCATGATTTCCTTCAACGTATGTGCAATTCACACAAATTCCCGTGACGGCAATAAGTGTCATCAGTGTTTGCATTCATTGTGGTGCTTTTAGTTATATCCCATCCTTGTTGTCTGCTTCCTTCATCTCTATGTACATAAAATATATTTTACTGTATGAAAACAAGCGCTGACGATTTTCTACTTTTCTTTCCTTTTGTCACCATCGCAATCCACTACGATGCTGCTGCTATTCCACGGTTTGTATTCGTGACTCTTTTTTTTCTTCAGGATTCATTGTCTCTACCTTATAGGTCGTTAGCGCTTACCACCCAGATTATGTCACACGCAGTAAAGCTAACACCCCATACCACGGCCGCTCGACTATTTCCAGTTTCTTTTGTGGCATGGTAACCATAGAGCCAAAAACGTGCTCCCTTGTGCGCTGTGTATACGTTGAAACCTCAGAACCCAGGTGGCCGAAGCTTAATTTTACGTACTAGATTAAGGCCGCTCACAAAATTTCAGCTGCTACTGCCTTGCCTATAGAAAACAATGTATAGGAACCTCGTGTTTTTGTTTGGTTTAACATCGCTCTAACAAAGGCTGGGAGATAATCCTATGCTTGAAGCCGTAAAATATGCGTGTCGGGCCAATCTTTCTGTGGTATTTTTTGCTTTTATTATTCATTTTGTTTCTTCATTGCACGTTAGGCCGTGTGGCTGATTATGAAGACGCAGCAGCGTCCCTGCATGCCACGTCTGAGAATGACGAAGAGCCCAAGTTATTTTACAGCAAGTAAAATAACTTACTATGGAGTACTGTGGCAGCTTACAGCTTTGCTTACACTTTTTATGTAAGATACGGAGATTTGGAGACCAGATAAGGCCAAATATTCGTCCACAGTATGGCTTAGCGCCACTGCTTAGCGGGAAAAACTTAGAACTGAAGTGCAGCTTTTCTAAAGGAGCCAATAGCAGTTCAGTGAGTGAGAAGTGTGATAGCTACATGCGCGTTGGGTGGCATAGCTCTCAATATTGCGATTTTATATCCCGTACTGGCTGCTTTGTATCGACTCAGACCTTCGCACGTGTGTTGTATATGCGCAGACACTTTTGTATAAGCACACGCATGAAAACTTGATGACTTAAAACATGAACTGCGGCTCAGGCTCGATAGGGAGCTAACCGTTTGAAAGGGCTCTGCTGCAGCAATCCACGTTCACCGTCACCAGTGTTTTTATATCGCTCGTAAGCTTTTGTGCAAACATGTGCCTCAGGATCCACCAAATTGCGTAATCGGCTACTGACGTTTTTCTTCGATTTTATGGGAGAACAGGGACCGTTCTTTCAAACATAAGCAAAAGGAAAGCTTTCTTATTTGCTTTCAGTACGACGCGGGTTCGCTGTTAGAAAAGCTGGCCATAGACAATGCGGTTCAGAGCCAGCACTCATAGCGACCAGCCATGGCTTGCGTCGAGGCCAGGAGAACTAGCATATGGCAAACGGAAGTCGATGATTGCACCAAGCAGTTTGGCGCTCGAATACATCTACTCAAATTAACAGGACTGAATAAATAACCCTGTATATATTAGGCAAGTGAGCTCACGCTGTAGGAGTTACAAGCGCGCAATTTCTCTATGTTCCTTTCTCTCTCTCTCTGTGTGCATGTGCGCTCGTGCATGCTAGTGCTGACCTGACATGATAACGTTCTCAATGGTGCTACAAAATACTTATATCCGCACCTTATAGGATTGATAACGTAACTTAGACGCACCTGTAATATATATCATATGGGCTTTTACGTCCCCAATCCACGCATGATTATGAGAGACGTCGTAATGGAGGACTCCGGAAATTTTGACTGTCTGATGTGCTTTTACATACACTGACAGGCGCATTATATGGAACTCCATCGTATCACCTCCATAGAAATGCGACCACCACGGCCGGAATCAAACCTGTGACCTTCCGGTCATGAGAAGAGCACTGTAACCACCTAATGTTCACAAAGGTAGAACAGATCTTCTTTTTTTTCGATTTTGATAAAGCCTTTGTAGGGTGTACATCACTTTGTTCTAACAGCGGATGTGTTTAAGTTTGAGCTTCGTCCGCGTGCCGTTCACCTTGAACAAATCGAGCTGGTGCGCGCCGTCGCAATGGGACAAGCCTCACTACAGAGTACAGCAGCTGCGAGTGAAAGTGAAGCCATAAGAAGGAGAGTGATGGAGACAGTGGGTTAGGAGCCTTTAGAGTGGGAGAAAGTAAAGCGTTGCTATGGGCGAGAGAGCAAGAAAATGATAGAGGAAAAATACGGGAAGAATAAAAATAGATGAAAGAGAAACAAAGAGAGAAAGAGTGAGATAGAAAAAAAACGGATGGTTAAAGAAAGTATAGCACACTCATGTGTACTACATTATAGCAAGGGGGTGGGAACGGGGAGTGATGTTGGGGTATGAAGTGAAGGAAAACTAAGGTCACCAGCACCACTTTTTAAGCTATCTTTGTAGCACAAATGTGCAGCTGCCTCATATTTTTCTGTTCCTTTTCATTTTCGCTGATGCGACAAGATCACACTGGCATACGTTGAAACGTTGGGGCATACGAGAAACTATATCAAGATGTTTATTGAATTTCTGATGTTCTGCGAAGGAATATACGCCATGCTTGAGAATTTGAAATGTATATAGCAATGTATATAAGCTTGCAAACGAAAAACGCAGTCTTTTGGTCCTTCCAAGTGAAGTGCTTTTTTTTCTTTTAGCTAATTTAATCATGCGTTGTCGGCACTGAGACAGCCGTCTCCGTCATGATTAATGATTCGAGTAGCGAGGGAATTGAAGGCTCGTCTGGGTTATTATATCACACGGAAAGGTGTATGCGTGTGAGCTTTACTTTTACATAGTGTAATATTTTTGGCACAAAAGTAAATATGAATCCACGAGTGAATCTTGTTTTGGAACAAGCACTACAACGCATAACGCTGACATGTACTGAGAAAAGAAAATGGTGAAAGTCGCATCACATTTACAGATGTAACTTTTAGATGCTATCATATACTAAAAAAGTGAGGACATGTGAAAAAAAAGTATGAAAACAAAAAGAAACTATTCAACCACCAAGTGGCAAGAAGAGCCTAAAACTTCGCGAAACCATACACTTTATCCACTTCATGGGACAATCTGTTATTGTAGTAACCGTTTACGCGGAGCGTTTAGCTGCTCCGTTCAGCTGGCTTCATGAAAATACATGATCAAAACGGACTTTAAGAAATTCGATGCTGATTTTTGTATTATAGGTGCTTTTCTTGCACCAATCGATAATTTCTTTCTGGCGGGATGATTGATTCCTGCGCAGTGAACAAAAAAAAAATGCCATTTCGCCTAAGAGTGGCTGCACTGACCGGATTTTGTTCTGGTGTTGGTAGCGTTGTGCAATCGGCAAAGGTCAAGGAATTTCGACCCAGCTACAGGGAAGTTCCAAAACTATTTTCTGGTAGGCACCCGCTGCGTTGCTTTTCATTCGTGCATCGCTGATTTTGGCCCCTTTTCTACAGAAAAAAGGGTTTTCAGTCTTCGTGCAGCCGGCCATGTAGAGAAGCCTTTTATGCGTTGAACGAGAGTTTAAAATAAATGATCAAAATTCAACGGACAGCAACAGCTCTTTATCCTCAACAAAACTTCTAGAACTGAAATTTTCGTTTTTTTTTCTTTGAACGTGCTCATACACGCGCGCAAACCCACACTGACGTTCGCACACTATATTGACTTGGCTTGTATCGCGGCACTAACTAAAAGTAAAAAAAAAAAAAAAAACGTTGGCAAATCCTATGGCTTATAGGGATCCGTTTATAACGCGAAGCATTCGGTGAATGGCTGTCTATGTCGCATTTTTCGGCTTTGAGTCAAACGTAGGAAGGTGGATCGACTAGGTTTTGAAATTGTAGCAGCTGCGTATACATCATGGGTTTACCAGGAATGTCGACTACACTGGCATTTAAAGGGTAACTAAGAATGGTCTGACGTAATGCCGGTAGTCGCGTTAGAGCACACGCGTCAGTATTATTGACATGAAGTGCACGCTAAGGTACGATGATCGGAATATCATTCTTTAGCGTCTTCCCCTGGTTTGAGGAACACTTCAATATAGCTATTTGAATCGTAAGAATAGAAACGCAATATTTACTAGAGTTCTGCAATGAAGTCAACACTTGAACCAGAAGTGACGGTAACCTGACATGACGCCTGTATCATATGAGTACATATGTAATGTTTATTGCTTTGTATATAAGATTAGGTAGCCAGGACTTCAATCACAAGTGATTATGCACCGACAATACGCCTGCAAGGCATTTTTTGCAAAGCAGTTTCAAGACTCGGCATAGCTCTGGGGTAGAATATCAGTGTGCCACGCAGAACACTTGGATTTGATTTTTGCTGGGATCCCCATTTTTATTCTTTGCATTCCTTGGGTCAATGCTGCTGATGGTGAATTTTCTTAACGCTGTCGCGTTTGAAGTGCTGATGTATGTTCTCGCCGCTTTTAAGTTCATAAACTGTCAATCACTTCCGGCCCATACCCTCATACCACGCCCGTGAAATGGAAGAAAAGGCATTGACAAAACACGCAACAGCATTTTTCAGTTTTTCAAGTTATGACCAAGAAGTTAAATTTGTCAAACTCTCTTACCCTCCCATACCAATTTTGGTCTACCCCAGTTAAGAAGACGACCACGATATCATCAGACTTTAGATAGATAGATAGATAGACAGATAGATAGATAGATAGATAGATAAATAGATAGACATAGATAGATAGATAGATAGAAATGCTCAGTGTACTTTTGGTTCGTTTTTTCAAACAACCCGATCCAGAGAACGGATGCGCAAGTGAAATATTGCTGACTGACTAAACGAAAGCAACAGCCTCAACGGCACTGAAATGATTTGGTGACGTTAAGAAAGTGCTACTAGGTGACACACACACACACACACACACACACACACACACACACACACACACACACACACACACACACACACACACACACACACACACACACACACACACACACACACACACACACACACACACACACACACACACACACACACACACACACACACACACACACACACACACACGCGCGCGCACACTGTAGAGAAAAGAGAGAAAGAGACAACGCCTTTGCAGCAGGCCGACTGTTCTTTAACTTCGTCCTCCTCGTACATACATACATACATACATACATACATACATACATACATACATACATACATACATACATACATACATACATACATACATGCGAAGCTAAGCCTCGCTACTGTTGCAGAACGAAAGAACACACACACGTGTAAAGCTGTAAAAATAAGCTTTGTGAATGCACCTGCGCGGCTAATGCAGATAATTACTACGTTTTTGAGAGAACTTGGGCCTTGAGAATGGTACCATTATTAGAAAGATACCACATCAGGTTTTTCAGACGAAAGTATTACCAATTCTACACAGCAAGAAGTTGTGTGATCAAAATGAAGGAACTAGATACCACCAATATCCCATATGTGTTCAAACAGACGCCATTCACAATGAACACAAACAAATTATGGTAAACATCCTTTTACCCTCCGAACAACTGACATAATATACGGATCAGAAACGGACGCTTAATTTTGATTGTAGTGAAAAAGCGTTCAAGACACACGTTAAATAAATAGTAAGGCAGGAAGATGTAGGATTTGATGAAACAAGAGGATTAGTACTATAAGTCGAGATAGTAGTCAGGCGATGAAAATTTGTATTATGTGTTTTGTATTTTTTATAACAAAATATAATGTTTCATATGTTTCATAATGTTCAGTCTAGTGTTTTTCCCAGACTGATGTTCGGTACAAGCTGTGCACTGTGTACCGTAGTCAAAGCCTGATTCATAGTAACTCGAAACCTTTATTTGAGTTATTTTGTCTATTGCTTCTTTTTGCCATGAAGGCTGTTTTTTTAAATCAAGATTGATTGATATGTTAGTGTACAAACATGTGTGCTGTACGAAATGTGTGCAAAGGTTTAGGGTCCTCTGTCAGGCATATGTCTTTAGTCCTATTGTTATTTGTTTCTTGTCTAGGCAAACAATAAAAAAATGAAATCGCTATTGAAAAGAAACCGTACATTCGTCGCACCAATGGTGACATAGCCAGAATGAGTTAAATATATCATTCATTTGTCTTGCATAACTACTCAGGGGCAAAAGAAATGTCTGCCTCATGTAGGTTCCTCCTGAAAACAGATAAGGCGTTGGTACACTCGTGCAGATGTGCTAATAACCGGGTACTGGGTACCCATAGAAAACAGTGAAAGAATTCCAGAGCTACTGAAATGATTCCGCAGAACTCTTCGACTAATATAGGAGGTTTTGGGACGTTAAACCCCACATATCAATCAATCAAATCAATATAGGAGGCTTCCCCGCAACATGAGAGTGCACCGGCCGCTCGCACGTAGTGGGTGATGTGCGCTAGCTTAGGCGTATGCGTGTGGTTTGTAGCGCCCTCCATTTCCCATCGGAGTATGCAAGACACGCCCGGGTTGGCGAGGACGACTGCGTAGTGGCCTGTGCTAAATTTGCCTTTACTCTTGGTGCATTTTTATGGCGCATTTGCTTGAGGATCTTGCAAATCTCGCAGAAAGACCGCGCAGTGAAAAGCAGATGCCAATAGAGCAAACAGAGAGCGTGCAGCCACGCACGTGCTCCTCCGTCGTAGACACCGCGTCGTATGTACCGTCCTCTGGTGCCGTGTGGGGCACCACAACAGCCATGCGGAAAGCTCTTGGCCTTCGTCAGCGCTAAACGTATCTTTGCTTGTAAGATATTCTGTATCCACTATATACGATAGATTGTCTGCACCGAGAGAACGTTCTCCCTTGATTGTGTATTGGGATCTTTAGTCTGCCCCACGTTACAGAGGCATGCTATGGAACTTTTGATCGTGTACTTGGACAGCATCGGTCAGCTAGGGAAACTCTAGTTGTAGCTTGACACCACGGAAGTCCTCATTAAATGATCAAATATGTCACCTTTCTTTACTTTTTATTCTATCGGCTATCTTAATATCTTGTCCTTTTTTTTCTCTCTCTCTATCCCTACTTTCAATCCACAATTCCCCTTCCACACGCACAATAACAAGTTATAACTTTACGTATGCCTGCCTAATTCCCGGCTTTTCAACGAAGAGTTATCTCTCTCTCTCCGACTTACGAGAACTCGCGTGGTTTCTTTGTTTAGCGCTGGTGTAGTGGCCCGTTTGCCCCATGCAGAGGAGATTTCCTGCACGACAGTGGGTTGTTGCATGTGCATTCCATCATTAGTGACGTTTTGCTCGAAATAAAAGTTTTGGTTTTATATGCTTCACAGGTTTGTGGAGTTCGCTTCAGTTTTTTCAACGAGAAAAAGAAACTGTGTAACCGTGCACCCTCTGGTTCTAACATACTATAGATTTTCAAAACTGATGTAACGAATTCCATCCAGTTAAAGGGGCCCTGCAACACTTTTTGAGCATGGTCAGCAAACGCTGTCGATCGGTTGTAGAAACTCCCGAGAGCACGCAAGTCAAATATTATAGTGTAGCACATGGTTTGGAATTCAAAATAAATTATCGATGTCAGCTAAAAACTGCTTTTTCTTCTCTCGAAAAATGACGGAGGAAGCTCAGAAATCACTCGTAGAATGCCCATCTATCAGCCGTTGGCTGATTCGAACAAGGCGCGCTCGGTCATGCGGGGATCCCCGCGAGAGGCCGTGACTTGTCCCCGGTTGCGCGTGCGATCACACTAAAAAAGCTGCGCATTTGAAGAAAAAAAAAAAAAAACGCTCAAGGTCACGATGCGCGCGTCACGTATTCGTCGGGACTAGAGAATAGGGAATGCGATTGCAGCGTGCAACAAATTTTGCAACTCTGCTCGTACTGGACGGATTCTTAAAATGTTTGCGGCGTTAAATTCGTGAGGAAATAAGCCCTTTTGTTAAATCCATTTTATGGTTACATAAAAAAGTGTTTCAGGGCCCCTTTAAGTTTGTTCCATGTGCATCACAGGATATGCGTTCTCTACAAGTCATAACTGTGCCTTTCCCTTTTGCATATAGTACCTTCCTTGAGCACTGTTCGGCGGACTTTCGTGTATACAGTCAGCGTAACGAGTGTACAGGGATAGAGTTTCCTGAGAATGGTGCTGCCTCATGAGTTTTGCTGAAAATACACAAAAAACTATGTCTGTCACATGTTCTACTCAAGGATTGCAATATGTAAATTCAAGGCTTTGCGTTCAGACTAGGAAAGCATTCAAGGGTTGGTCGAATCGACAAACAATTTGTGGCGAAATTCACGATGCAAGATGTGATACACATATGAATATAGGTAGATGGATAGGCTGAATTAGTGGGAGAGAAAGAGGTCGTATGCATAAATGAAAATACTGAGAAATGAACCCGCGATATTATATATTTATTCTTCATTCCAAATTACCCCTAAAGGCTTTCGACGAGGGAACTACATAGAAGGGCATAAACAATAAATTGAAAAAATAACGGAAAAATAGCAATCTTGACAATTGACTGCTATACATTCGGTAAGAAAACAATAACAACGACATAGAAATAAATGCAAACTATGCCATACTTTGACATTAGGGACTGATGTAACGCAAAATCTGCAAGGAAGTAAACAGGAACTAACAAAAGTGATACGTTAATAAAAAAAAAACACACACACGTAGGACACCAAATTTAGGTAATACGCTCATTGCGTAGAAGATCTTGAAATTTCATTATGTTTCTTTCGGTAGCTACGTGAGATGGTAAATGGTTCCATTCCATGATACTGCATGGTAATTAGCGAAACGATGAGTGTGACATATGGCTAGTTTGAGTTTGTACTGGTTATCTCGGCGTGGAAAAATAACTGAAGGGGGCTGAAAGAAATCGTCAGAAAGAATTGAATAATGGTATATTTTATGAAAAAGCGAAAGGTGAGCTGCTTGGCCACGACGGGATAATGATTGAAGTTCGGCGCGATCTCTTAGTGCAGTGATGCTTGAATAACGTGAGTAATCTGAAAAAATAAAACGCACAGCACGGCTTTGCAAGGATTCAATATTCTTGATAAGACAGGCTTGAACTGGGTCCCAAATAGCTGAAGCGTATTCAATTTTAGGTATAACAAGTGTTAAGTAGGCTACATATATAGAGGGGGGGGGGGGTGCATTTTTTAGCGAGTGTTTGATAAGACCGAGTGAACGATTAGCTGAAGCAAGGATGACGTAAATGTGATAATGCCACGTGAGATCTGATTGAAAGCGAACACCAAGGTATTTATAACTATTATTAAGAGCTAATTCTGCATTATTAAAAACGTAAAATTCTGGTATGCAGGTTTTGTGTTGGGTAAATGACATTAACTTTGTTTTGGATCCATTAGGGCTCAATAAACATGAGGTGCACAAAGTGTTATCATTGAAAGGGTTGGATTGGAGGAGCTCGCGATCGGCATTACTAAATATACTACCGTATAGAACACTATCGGCGAATAGTCTAATGTGGGAGGACACACAGTTAGGGAAATCATTAATATAGATCATTATTCAGTAATATTATAGTGTGAGCCGGGGCGTCTATTTTAATAGGAATGTCTTGCACAGAAGTTGTCCTGAAGAGGAGTTTTCGATCATCCAAGAGGTATGGTTCGATGCTAGGTGCCGACTTGAAAGATGCGGGCTTGATTCCAGCCACCATGGTGGCATTTTAATGCAAGCGAACTGCTAGAGGCCCGTGTACTAAAATTTAGGTACACGCTAACGAACTTAGGTGGTCAAAACTTCCGGCCCTCCCCTACGGCGTTGCACATAGTTACATTGTGGTTTTGGTATGCTTAACGTATTCAGTTATCATCATATCATCATCAACATCATCATCGTCATTATTATTATTATTATTATTATTATTATTATTATTATTATTATTATTATTATTATTATTATTAAAATTATTATTATTATTATTATTAAAATTATTATTATTATTATTATTGTTATTGGAAATGTTTAGCCACTCAAGATGGTTGGCATATCACTAACTCTCTCTCAAGCAAAAACAGTTTGAACTCGTTCAAGACCTGCATTCACAAAGTTATTCTTACACTAGGTAATAAGGGGAAACTATAGAAGTACACCTAATAAAACCCGAAGTCTTCTTGCATGATTGGACACGCTGGGCACAGCGACGCTACGCAAAAAAGTGGAAGCGCTGTTGAGTCCGACGCAAGGCGCGGCCGACAACCAGCGTCCGTTTGCGCACACGGATGGTCACTTGGCACCGCGCAAAGGCATGAACAGACGGGACGGATGGACGAGAGCATGAGACATTAAAGACTTTCGCGTTCAAAGTATGGGACAGCTGAGCTTCGCTGTAAAAAGTGGAACGAGACAGTGCAATTGGACCCCGTTCGCATCGCCTCCTAAATAGCTGTTATCTCTTCACTTGACACCTTAACCGTACCGCAAGAAAGGCATGCCTGTGCGCTTAACATTGGCCGTCTCAGATTATCCCATACAGCCTGCTGCAAGTATACTACCCACAAGGCTGCAATTTTTCCTCTTACGAATTGGAAATGCAGGCACTGCACTATGACCCGCCACAGTGGTGCATTTGCTATGGTGCACGTCGATTGGGCCAAAGGCCACGGCATCGAATCCCGGCCGCAGCGATCACCTTTTCGACTGAACGGAAAATGCTTTAGGCCAGTCTATCCAGATTTAGGTGCACGTCTTTTGACGACTGGTGCGATTCACCTGCCTTGACACCTGGTGCACTTCTGCCATATGCGTCCACTGCGCATTCTTATACTGCATAACATTTGTATATTTTTTTGCCGCAACAGCTTCAAGCATGGGTGCATATATGTGGCAAAAAAAAAAACTGCTTTGCATGTAGAAGTCTTTGGTTCAATACCCACTTGAATTGATTTTTTTATTATTTATTTATTTGCATCAATCTCGAGTATTCGCTTGTGGGCAATGCTGACTTTTCGCTCAGAGCTGACGACTACGACACTGGCGCGGACATCCTAATTATTGCGACACAAGTTCTTTCATACACGCGCTTCACGAGCACAAGAAATTACATAGCGTAGTTAAATCATCGTGTTTCTAAATGACAATTTTTCAGAAGAGTTGCCACACGCCTAAATATAATAATGGCATTTGACCAGATAGTGATAAAAGTGACTGCTGAAGTGAACAGCTTTTGGATAAAAAGTAAAATATAATAGCGCATTTTAACAACTCAAATCTGCCTTCAGGGTTCGAGAAATGTAGACGTAAGGATACTAGGGTGCAATGAGCTTAGATTTGCTGCTGTCTTTTGCAGCGCCGCCACTGGTCATCACTTTTATCATTGCAATTGATACTGAAGCCCACTATCCTACACAGCATTGGTCATGTCGACGTCAATGCAACTATGAAGTGAATGTCACTAGAGTGCAACTGGGAAGATTTAAAAAAGTTATGTATAAATAATTTTGACATGCAGAATCTATTTGATATGTTTTATGTTTACAGCCGCTAACAAGTCTCGGTATCGAGAATACTTTTCTCAGTAGTATGGGTTCCAGTGAAGTAGTTTATAGTGTCACCACGCAAATGACAATAAATCTTGAGGCATTGGAAACTTAATGCCATTGTGTGCGCTCGTGTGGCACAGGTATAACGATTCAACCAGTCCCACTTATGAGGACAAAGATTTCCTTCCAAAAGTGCGCTTCGCCATTGGGCAGCCGGTGTCGTGAAAGTTATGCCCAGCATTACGACCGGCTGAGAATTTCTTTTACAATAAACTCTAGCACAAGGCGTGTTTTTGTTTTTGTGAATATGTGCCAAGAAATAAGAGTTTTTGTCATCACCAGGTAATTTGCCCCAATATGAACTGGCTCAGATTTGCTCTAACAAACAACTCTATAGCCGAAGGACTTTTTGCGAATACAGGCCCAGATGCGCTAACTTCGTAATGGCCACGAAAAATTTGCAACTAAATGTTGATATTTTATTCCGTGCTAACGATCGGGAACACCATCGACATCACAACGAAGTTACGCGCGCTGAACATCGTTCAGATAATTTTCTGTGGGGCCGTAATAAGGCAGTATCTGAAATTTTGTCACTGGCTGCCATCTACGCTAATAATGTGTCCCACGTCATGATTGGCCGAAACCCCGTCATCAGAAGAATCCGCGTGCGAGGAAATTTTGGGGACACGTGGTCAAAATTATTAACACATAACTGCTGCTGGCGCAACGCGCTGACTCAGCCGTAAATATCTGCAGCGCGTTTTTATTCATGAACTTTCGTAGTTAACTTTGCTCATCTTGCATGTACATTGAACAATGGGCGAAGCTAATGCATTTTATAAGTGCGGCACACTTTCAGGGACCCAGGTTGTCGAATGTTGCCATCGCTGAGCGTAACGCGCAAATGCACGTATAAAAATTGAAAAAGAGAAAGCAAGCAAAAATAGAAAAATAGAAACAAAATAGCAAGAAAAACAGAAACACAAGAACAAAAAGAAAAAAAAAGCTAAAACAACCACACAAAAAGACGGAGAAAAAAGAGGAAAACCGAAGAAGGCTTGGCACGACTATAGCGCTAATCGTTCTCAATTTCTTTTTCTTTTCTTCTAGCTGTTGCTTTGTATCTTAGTAAGCAGTTTATGAAACCAAGTCACTTTATTTCCCAACGCAAGTGCTCCGCGTCTTTGAGGCAAGAAGTTGTTGACAGCTGAATTAGACCCGTAGACTGTACAGAAATTAGGTAACAGTTCTAATGCATTCCAAGGACGAAAAGTGCTGAGCATTTTGAAATCGTAACTTCTTGCAATTCAATGTATACAAGCAATTTCAGGTAGAGTAAAAATGACACTATTTTCATGCCTGTTCAAAGTATATAAATGCTATAAATTGATTATACATTATAAACAACTTGTGCCATTGGTGGTATTCCAGTTTTTAATTATCTTATTTGCAAACTAATTATGTAAGCGCGATGGTTAAGCTTATTGGTTAGGTGCGCAATACATAATTCAAGCATTCAGTAGGTGAAGACTGACCTTTGTTCTTGGTGTTGGCATCGGCTCAAATCACAAAATGCTTACTTAATGCTTGTGCTGTATCAATGCCTCCTTTATTTCTTTCGATGCCACTGCAAACGCGTGCTTATCAACGGTAACCGTCGCTTAGCCTTAGTTCAGGGAATGGTCGTGATGCGACGCTGCATGAGGAGTCGCGCTGCTTGCGCCACATATCGTGCATCCGAGCACTCTCCCCCGGAGATGCGATAAACGTGTTTCCCACTACAATATCGTACGTCTGTCAAATTGGCTCCTTCGTGTTCTTTTTTTTTTTCTTGTGGCTTGAAGCAACGCTGCCACCACGCATCAGGGCGCTGCGCATTTAGAAGCGTTGCAGTGGCGCTTTCCCATTGGTTGCCCGCATAGCGCCACGAATGGCGATGCGCTATCTGAAAACACCTTGTATTTTACAAAGCCAGAATGAACGCCAACATAGCGAACAGGAGGAATGCAAGACGGCGCCTAATGCATCTGTACACAGCTAAACGAAAATTACTTCGTATGATTTCCGTCGTGAGGCACTGCATAAGGGGGCTCCCTCACCCATGACCGCACACTACGCGAAGGCTAGGCGATGGGCGAGAGCAGAGAAGGGCTAGAGAAAATGGTGGTGAACGGATGAATCGGGTGCATATGGCTGACATTGATAAAATAGAGGAGGCGTTGGCTGTAGGCAGTAGGTTATATATTATGTTTATATACGTAAGGAGGGGTTTGTGCAACTGTCTAAGTTACTCGCTTTCTGCAAATTGTGTTTTATAAGCAGATGTTTAGTAGGCGGATCTGTCGCTTAGCTGTAATACTTCTCTAAAACATTCAACGCACAAATTGATTTATGGGAATTCTGATGCGAAACATATAATTGAGGAAAAACAGCGGACCATTGCAAAAAAAAAACGCCTAATAACAAAAAGCTTCGTGGAATCAGCATCTGCGCCTTTGTTCCCTTGTTTTAAAATGAAATGATATTAAAAGAAAAACTGGTTGTGTTCGCGTGCGACAATGTATGTTTGTTGCATGTCAATGTAGACAGCGCGGGTACTGCATACGAAAAGGACGGATGAGCCCTGCACACTGGGACTAAGCCTCCCCCGTTGCCCCAAGAAGGAAAGAGGGTATGACATGCGCCACTGCGTGGGTCACACGGTCTGCTTTCACGCGAAACGATGACAAATGTTCCTTTTACGCCTGAATCTTTGCGGAAGTGCTGACGGGCACTCATGGGAGGAGACCTCGCAGCAAAGCGGGTCACAAATGCACGTAGATTGTCGAGGGAAGCTGGGGAAGCACGGCTTGAGTACAGTAGGTTTCAGAAGTCAAGTATATTTTGCCGAAACAGTCCCCTGCAATAAGCTCGAGGAAGAATCTCGAGAAATTTTGACGTGCATGTAATTTTTTACTTCAACAACAAGTAAACGAGCAGTTCTTTTTGAGTTCGTTTTCTTTCCGAAGGAGCTTCAAAAAGTTTTTTTTTTGACGTGGTTAACAGGTTACGTCGATTGATGCAGGCGTAACTTCCGAGCACAACGTATTCACTGCTACTGAGTCGGTTTATATAGCTCAGCCATGTGTTAAACGCGGGTAAACAATGACGTCAACGTGTCGTTTTCATGCAACCACTGGATTACATGTCACGTTAAAAAAGCCGCATGGCCGATAATCAAGAAGCGAAAAAGGTACGCCCGCAGTAACCCAGCACGCATGACAGAGCGAGAGAGAAAGAGTGCTCCACCGACAGATGTGTATCTGATTTCGCATTAAATCCTTCCATGTGTTAGTCTGTCCAAGGGATTACCGGGTAGGAAGTTATCAGGCTTCTCGTTGTCAAACAGAGTGACAAACGCATCGGGGGAAGAGATGCACCGGAACACGCCTGTCGCTGGATAAGCTTCACTATCTGAGGACAAGCGAAAGGTTCGAGCACCACCCAAAAGCACAAAGAGTAAGTCGGACAGGAGCGGCGGGGAGAAGCAAATGAGTATCGATCGTTTCTCATTTCATTCGGGCCACCAAGCGTTTGTTACGAGGGCTGCAGAGAAGGAGTTATTTTGAGGCTCCAGCAGGTTTTCCCCGACTCGGTTCACAGGTGGCTAAGTGATGGAGACCATTTAGGATTATGGTAGCCATGAAAAAAAATGCGGAGAAAGAAGAGAAAATAAAGCAAATAATCTTGCTCTCCAGTCAAAAGCGAAAGTTGTTGAGCGCGCGAACTTCGATTACTGTCGGAACAGTATCCCTTAAGTACACTTTCGTTGCGATAGCAATTATATGGACACTCTCGGCTGAATTTTGCTGCCGGCATCGCCGTTATTCACCCTATATGTATACATATCTATATAAATGAGAACGCAAGAAAGAAAAATAATTCAAAAAAGACTCCGGCGCGCGGAATTGAACGTCTGACCTCTTGCTTGTGAGTGCGATTGATTGATTGATATGTGTGGTTTAACGTCTCAAAACCACTATATGGTAATGAGACACGCCGTAGTGGAGGGTTTCGGAATTTTGACCACCTGAAGTTCTTTAACGTGCACCCAAATCTGAGTACATGGGCCTACATTTCCGCCTCCATCGGAAATGCAGCCGCCGCAGTCGGGATTCGATTCCGCGACCTGCGGGTCAGCAGCCGAGTACCTTAGCCCCTAGACCAGCACGGCGGGGCTTGTGAGTGCGAGGTGTTAGCCACTCAGTCACAAAAGAGCACCTCCTTCAACGTCGAAAAGGCAAGCTATTTATATCTACCACTTACCACTGACGATGGAAATCTCGCGGGAACTATCGTGTTTTCAGCAGTACCAGTGAGATGGCGCAATGAGCGTGCGTCACCAGATTGTCACGACGCGGTGGCACGCGCACTCATCTACCACGCGCAGTTTGCCCCGCGTAGAGAGATAGAGGGGTAGACGCTCACGCGTGCGCGCGCTCATCTCGCGGTGGCAAGAATCGTATGCCTTGGACTTTCACCGGAACGATTCTGTTGTAAATACCAATTGCACAAAGTTCTCTGCACTTGTTGCAAAAAAGTCTCCGTTTGCGAAAAGGGGCGTGCTCTTCAGACACAGCGAAGTAACAACTGAGACGCTTATTCGCGTTCATCCATACCTGTGAGTGCATTTTGTGCATCATTTGTGCGCGAGAAACGTGGGGCGCGTTTCGATCTACTTGCCATTATTCGCCCGACTTTCCAATTTGTTGCTATCGCGTTCTTAGCTTCGCCTTTCTAACAAAGCTGTAGCTGTTTTATTTTATTCCCTCTGTTTACATTTATTATGAAAGAAGGTCCACGTCTTCCCGCTTCACCACACCAAGTAGGTCGCGGTGACTGCTCGCAATATAATGGTGCAAAATATATAACCACCCCGAAAGAAAACTAGCTGACTTGCTACCATGTTATTTTGTGCCCATCATTCTTTAGTTTTCTGGCGTGTATCTTGAACTAAGCTTCTCCAGCAGTGGCTACGAGCACGTTTTGCCAGTTTGGCACCCTTTCCCGTCCCCCAACGCCATGGGTACGGAACTAGATTTCCTGTTCTGCTCGACCTTAATGATTTACCCACTCTTTCTTTTTCGTTATCTTTCGAATAGTTCAGTATAATTGCTTCGTAAAGGCATAAAGTCGAGCACAGGTTAAGTAATCAACGTAACTAGCCTTAACGCGTGTGTTCTTTCAATTATTGCTTTTAGATTTTAATAATGGAACGAAAATATTTTATTCATGTACGTTAGATAGCGGGTAAAGGAAAAAATGAGAATAATGAAATATATTACGAAAATACGTGCATGGTTGAGTGTCACGTACTCACTTTTGCACGTCAACTGAAACTAACACACAAAGAAAAGGAGTACTTTTAGGAGGAGACTGTCATTATTATATTTCGCTTGTTTGTCAGAGGATGGGGCTGAAAGTGAGCAAAGACCAAACAAGGGCGCAAAATTAGCCAGTAAATTAACCTTTGCACTCATAATGCGTCGTCATGATGACGCATTACCTCCAAGGCTAATGAGTGCATTTAGAGTGATTCTGAATCATTCCTTGTGTTTGGTAAAAAATTCCCGCATATTCACGAAGTGAATGATGATGAAGGAGCTTGGTACAGAGGTCAAATCCGGTAAAACGTGAATGATCTGTACATATGCTCAATTTTCATCATATAAATGTTTGACACGAGAGTTGTTGTGTGATGGTATGTGCACGTTATATACTCAATGTTTTTTTTAAGAGCCACGCCACACGCTCTGGCACCAGCCCACAAGCATCATACCATCCACTGTCTGGACAGCCATTTCTTACGCATCCGCTGTTTTGTCGCCATTTGATGGTGGGCTGTACCAGTTGTATGCACAGCGCACGACTCGTCGTCTGTGTAGAACACACATTAGGCTGTCGGCAGACGCACCATTGTCGGTACTCAAGAAGATGCAACGCGCGACACCTGGAGCGGCGTCGACCATGGCGTTCACACCACTTCCACCACCAGCCCTCTGAACGCGCGTCTCTTCCTTGATCGCTGCTGATAGCGACGTGCAGTCATCGTGGTCCTCGTCTGGTCCTCGTCTGCCAGTATGGAGCCTCGCCCACTGCGCTCAGATAAGCGAGCGTCGCCTGAGCGGCGGCATGACATCTAGTTAGCACTCTTGAAACGAAGAGCACAGCTGCGCCTCTAGCGGGAGCAATGAGCACTAGCGTACACACCGGCGCAACGACGAGAGACAACCACATAGCAAATGAAGCAAGATCCTAAAAGTGGAAAGCAGACGCTGCTGGGCTTTCATCCATACGCGCCATAATTCTGCATTCGTGAGTGCATTGTAAGCAAAAGTTAGCCGAGATGGGAGTTTCTCCAGCACATGAGCCAACAAAACTCCCCTGCTCCAATTATTTATTACCCCTGCTCCAATTATTCACAAAGATGAGTGCGAAGTTGCCATTTTCTGAAATCCCCTCTCTTCACACAGAAACCCGCGCAAGCTCCCCGGATAACCTGTAGATTTTTCTTCATAAGGTATATTGACTCCGTTACCTCTAATGAACCAAGAGAGGCGTTTTGATGTGATGCGCTACTTGGCTCGTGGCAGGAAGTGAGCTAAAATTGCACATTGGCACCACTATCACGAACCAGAATCACACCGAGAAGGCGATCACATTTTATGATGCACGCGTTCAAGGTCACGACGCGCGTGCGACTTAGTTTCTTTTCCATTTGTTATCACCCCTTGTTTGGCTCCGAGCATTCTCGCGAGGACGAAAAAACAGAAAAAGTGAGCAAAGTTTGAAGTTTATTTGAAATTTTTACAGAGGATGAGACATCAGCTGCCACGTTACCGGAGTGGGATGTGTGTCTACTCAAGCTTGGCTAAACTCCTGGCAGCACGAGTGCAGCGCACAACCACAGACAGATGCAGAAAAATAAAAGAAGGAAATGAAACACCCCTGTGTGTGGCAAATCTCCGTAAGTACGCTCGTTCTTGACGGATTCGTAAACTTCTTGCGTCGATCTACTCATGAGGCAAGAAACTCCGGCACCGAGATCAAACGGCACCGAGGTCAAACGGTACGTTGGGAGGAAGTTCAAAACCTGTTTAGGTGTAAAGTGAAGGTTTGGGCTGGTTGGTTTTGCATTGCGAAATAAAAACACAGCAATAATTACACGAAGGCTGAGAAAAAAGTCACAGCTTCACCGCAAAAGCGAAGCAATGAACGCGATAGCAACAAATTGGAACGTCACGGCAAGAACGGCAAGCAGATCGAAACGTGCCCGGCGTTTCCCATGCACAAACGACGCACAAAACGTACTCACAGGTACAGATGAACGTGAATAAGCCTCTCAGTTGATACTTCACTGTGTCTGAAAAGCGCGCCTTTTTCGTAAACGGAGGCTGTGAAATGATTGCAGTGACCTTTGTGCGCCCCGTAAGTACAACGGAATCATTCCAGCACAAGCCCAACGCCAACCAAGACCTATGATTTTCCCCACCGGGAGATAAGGGCGCGCTAGAGATTCTCCACTCCCCTCCTCTCTGTGGGCCAAAGTACACGTGAGAGATGAGAACCGCAGCGCGCTCATTGCGCCATCTTGCTGCTAATGCAGAAAACACGGCAGTCCCCCCCCCCCCCCCCCCTTGCAATTACCGTTAACAGCGGTAAGTGGTAGATATAAATAGCTTGCCGTTTGAAAGATGAAGAAGGTATCCTTTGGTGGCTTATTGGTTAACGCCTCGCATTCACGACGCAGAGGGCCCACGTGTTTTTCTGGATTTTTTCTTTCTTGCGTTTTCATATATATAGATACGTATACATATACGGTGCATGACATCAACCCCGACACCCACGCCGACGCCGGTGGCGAAACCCAGCCGAGAGTGTTCATATCATTGCTATCGCAATAAAAGAGCACAGATGAGTGCTCCCTTTAAGCGCATTGGGAACCAGGTGTTGTCCACGAGATGTTACGGCTAAACATGATGACGCCATTCGCTAAGAAGATAACTGAAGCTCCACGGCATTTTAGTGACAAAAAATGCTCGCCTACATCAACATTTTAATTTGACAGATGCGCTCATACAATACGTTCCACCTACAGTCTTTAGCTTTGTTAGGAGCACGTGCGTTTAGGCACGCTAGTTTTTCATTAAGATTAGAAGCCAGACACAATTGTCTCAATATGAGCACTGAATGCACTGTTACGAAGTCGCAGGGCGGATAATTGTTAATTCTCATCATATGGCTATATGTTGCGGAGCTGCAGATGATATTGGCTAATGAGGTTTTGGTGCTCATTGACAATAAAATTGCCGAGCAGAAAGCAAAGGTGCAGTGTTTCTGCGAGGACACTCACACTTTAGCTGGACGACACCTTGAACGAGGCTTAAGTTTTTCATTAACAAAAGTTCAGCATCCTTCAATGGGGATGCTGGTACTAAAAATCTGGCCTGGTATGATCATGCGTATATGAAAGCGGAGTGCTGCGTTCTGAATTATACTTTGTACATGATTGATTCATATGTGGGGTTTAACGCCCCAAAACCACCATATGATTATGAGAGACGCCGTAGTGGAGGGCTCCGGAAATTTCGACCAGCTGGGGTTTTTTAACGCGCACCCAAATCTGAGCACACGGGCCTACAACATTTCCGCCTCCATTGGAAATGCAGCCGCCACAGCCGGGATTTGGTCCCGCGACCTGCGGGTCAGCAGCCGAGTACTTTAGCCACTAGACCACCGCGGCAGGGCTACACTTTCTACAGCTCATTTCATTTGTCTAGGTCTTGTACACTTCTCTGTAGTACCAAGGTGCTACAAGCAGTGAACTTGACCTGTGTTTGATTTTGTTAGGCGATCAATAAAAGACAAATGTCCGAGGCGTCTATAATGCACCAGAGCTGCAGCCTGCCAACATATGAGAGTTCTTTCAGTCCGAAGCAACACAGTCAACATGACATTGCCAATTTTTTACCAAGAATGAAAATAAACAAAAAAGTTAGCACAGCTTGCGATTAAGTCGCGCAAAGCTTGGTCAATGCATAGCCGGTGGGCATCTACCCGGTCCTGGCTTGGATAGGCATTCACCATCTCTTCCCGGCCTTTTACTATATCGTACTATACATAGATTTTTCTTATTTTTTGCTTCTGTCTCTGCCATTTTATTTCTTTGTCTTTTCCTTTCTGTGTCTTTCTATCCTTTTCACTCTTTCTTCCCTTTCTGTTTATTTCTGTGTTGGTGTCTCTTTCTATAGGTCTATATACTCTTGTCTTCTATATGCTTTCTTATTCTATTATATCAAGTTTCTTAATTTTTTTCTTTATATATCTTTCTTTCTTTCTTGCTCTGTGCGTACGCATTCTCCCTCCCGATGTTAATCCTCGTAACCCTCACTTTCCTTTTTCCCCACTTTGCTACACTATACTGTACGAGGCTATGCTGTGCTCTGGTATAGCGTGTTCGGATAGCCGAGTAGCTATAGGAGGCTCACCGTGGGATCGTGGGCACGCGAGTTGAAATCTCATTTCACGAATAAGTTTCTTTTTCGGCAAGAATCTCTTTTCTCTCTCCCTCTATCTGTATTTGTTTTCTCGCCCATCAGAGCTATTGCATCCCACGCGATTGCATCCCACGGATAAAATGGGAGTCAAGCCGAAGTGTTAGATCACGAAGACAGCGCGTGCTGGTTCATGATGATGATAATTGTCCATGTATGATACACGGGACACCTCGAAGATAACTGCTCTGCTGTAATAAATAAACTAACAGGTACTTTTTTTATAAGGTGTTGATTCACATTGCGTAAGTTGCTCTTGTAAACGAGGCCAAAGATGACTCAAGACGGCTTACTGCATATACTTCTCGAACCCATTTCGAGAATTTTGTGACTCACACGGTGCGATGGCCGGTCACAGCTGGCATTTGATGCGCACTGCTTGCACCAAATTCGAAAAGCCCAGTCGATTTATTGTGGCATCAGTTAAAGAGCACTGGCTATACTTGTTGCTTATAGTATATGCGATGGCAGCCCATCTACACGCTTTGTTTACTTGTCATACAAAGTGAAGCGCATTGTGTGAAGACTAGAATGTGATTGATATTTATTTGTTTTTTTTGTCTCGCTTTTCACGCATAGCCTACCGTGTCGTAGCTGAGCAAGCGGGGTGTCCCGCTGCTAAGCTCGAAGGCATGGGTTCGATGGCCGGCCATGGCGACCATGTTTTGATGGAAGCGAAACGCAGAACGAGATCATACTTCGAGTCTGGTTCGTGTTAATCAGGAGCCTCAGGTGGCCAACATTCATTCATTGAAAACAGTTCTACCAATTGTCTTGGGGGACAAAGTCAATGGTCTGACTAAATTTTGACATATCGGCATGAGAAATTGGGGAAAACTTCAAAAGATGCCGACCGTGGTGAAGACATATTCACCGGGTTGTTTTGGCTTGTGCACACAAGCAGAAGCGTGAAAGTAAAAGCCAAACTCGGAGCAAATGTATTTTAACCTCAGTTGTCATCTTAGAAAGTTTTTAGCAATCTCTTAAAACACATAACATTTAGGTAAAATTTCGAGTCTGCCACCGTGCGACGTGCCTCATATTCATATCGTGGTTTTGGCCATGAAATTCTGGATGGGAACTTTCTCCCCTTAATTTTATACTTGACATATGCCCCGTAGAGACATTTCTCTAACGTCGACTCACGCAAACCGAACCAAGCAATATTAACACCGCTTAAGAACTCCAAAGAAGAGCGAGATTTACCTAAAAAAGATGTTAGAAAAGATGGTGCTATCCACAAGGTCACTTTGTTAATCAATAAAGAGCCATGCTAGCAACTTTACTACAAATGAACTCTCTGAGACCGATGCTTCGACTTGCGTTATTAGTTACCAGACGTAAACTACCTACATTATGGAAGATATTTTTAAGCTTGTTCCAAAGGTTCTTGCTGTTTTTCAAAATCTGCGAGCTAAAAGGTTTTAATTCTCCATAAACTAAAGAAGCAAATTCTAGTGAGCAATACGGGCAACCAGGGAATGATGATAGCCTAAAGTTAAAATAAGAATGTTTGATGGAACAGAACACCACATTTCAAGGATTGTTGGTCCTATACTAGTGTATATGCACTTTGCAAGAACACAATATGCAGATGCAGGAAGGGACATGCAAACGTCCAATTACAGCGTGGGTTAGCATGTTTCCCCCTAAAGTCAGCACAGGCTTCGTCAATACTTGAGAAAACCATGCTAAACGGAACCATGTGCGAATAGGGAATAAAATCATATCCCTACTATGAAGTACACTCCCAGGGAAAAAATAAAATCAATGTTTCGCGCAAGCTGTCATGAGCATAATGAACACCAATCCCGATAACATGAATACGCGACCGTTAGTCTCATTGAGTGCCCAAAGAGCATCCAGCAGAATGTATAGTAAAAAATAGGGTCATGAGTGCTGCGATAGCATGTGTTTATTTACGAAGACACGACCTGGCTCCGAGAAGCTGGACTGAGCCCTAGTAGCTCGTATTCAGCTGGTTGAAGCAGCTACGCAGGGCCTCGGCCTCCGGAGTATTCTGGTCGCGTTGAAAATGCGTTCAATAGCTGTGCATCGGGAGTTACCGTAGAGGCAAGGAGCGGATGACCTCAGCTTGATTGACGTTTAACTACACAGTGTCTAGTCTGTAAAAGAAGTATAGGAGCGTAATGCAACAGGAAACGTTATTGAGTGCGTTCTTTAACATGCGCAAGAACTAATGCTCCAAAGCTGTTGTGTAAATTGATTTTATGTAGCTTCTAATATACTAATAAACACACACACACACACACACACGCACACACACACGCACACGCACACACACACACACACACACACACACACACGCGCGCGCACACACGCACGCACGCACGCACACACACGCGCACACACGCGCACGTACGCGCACACACGCACGCACACACACACACACTTAAAGCCATTCTGAGAGGCCACCTGAACGCAGGAAGCGCAGTACAGCACTTGGGCCGCCTTCTTCTGAGACGTTAGACCTAGTCGATGGCACAGAATTCGTTATTTAGAACGAGTTTGGTCGTCCAGTTTATCAAGTGCTTTGCAAATTGACTGCCTCTCTAAACAGTATTGTGGGCACTCACAGAGAATATGTTCGGTAGTTTCATCACTGCCGCAGTGGTCACATGCTGTGGAGTGGGCCATCCCCAAGCGAAACGCGTGCGCGTGCGTAAATGTGACGCCCAACCACAGCCTACACAAAAGGGTAGCGTCACGTCGGGGAAGTCCTGGAGGAATTCGAAGACTGAGATTTGGATTGAGTGAATATAGTTTTGGGTGATTGAAGTGCGGCTCGTTCCTCTGCGATGCGGTGCATTGGCGAGAAAACATGCGGAGCTTCTATGTAGCGTCAGCCTAGAGAGCTGTATAAATATCGGTGTTTTGTTTATGGGTGAAACGGGCAGCTGGATCGGCCCGTTCTTTGCCGATAATCGTACAGTGACTTGGTAGCCTATGAAAAGTTTAGTGTTCTTTCTCAAGTAAGCGGTGTCCCTCTTCTGCTATATCTCAAATACCAGTTCCACGTGTGAACCGCCGCGTAAAGGTGACAGAAGGATACCCGTCCTTGAGTCTCGGGAAGTCACGCCTGTTCATCATTAATGAAATGTATTTCGACAAGAAGCGCTGCGAGCTCTGCTGCAGTCGATGCCGTCAGATGTGAGGTCTTAATTTTGATTGTTATAGCTTTCATAGGTTAAACTACGGCTGCAGCTGAGCTATTCGGCATAACAAAGCTGTTGGTGTATATGTGCGTTGAGCGTCGGTACCCCTCATATATAGCAGGAGCAAGGTGAGTTGTTTAAGAGCCGGTGACGACACGTCTGCTTTTTCACGGATGCCATGCATCGCCAGGCCGACGCTACGGTGAGTCAGGCACCAAGGAGGGGTAGAAGGTCTTGTGTCGGGCGTGAAGCATATTGGCAAATACTCGTGATACACGGCAACTGTTTGGCAAAAAGAGGAGCGTGGTTTGTCTGCTGGCAAAGAGGCTAGGTGGTGGCGTGAAGTCTGAACAAGATGTCTTATATGCGTCCTAAGTGTTTCAACGTCAGTGTGTGTCTTGACGAGGCGGTCTCGGGCGATCACTACAGAAGCAATCTTCGATGCGCCAAGTGGCAAGACTAGGGCGATTCGGAGTGCTTGAGCCTGAAAACTTGGTCCTATTCGCAGGCTTGTTTTGCTTTCGTTGGATCCATCATGGAGCCCTCACGTGTCGTACATCAAAAGGCAGCCGATCGGCATCTGTCATTCACTGAAGTTCTTCGCAGGGAAGACTGAGGGAATGTCAACCAGCGCTATGCTACAGTGGTCTAGGGTGCGTTTCTTTGGTTTCCTGCAGTACAGCTTATAAAATAATGATAACGCTTCATTAAAAGAACGGTAGTGAGATGAAAACTTACAGGCGAGGAAGACAGACCTCAAGAGAGAAATCTTCAATAAGGACTTCCTCTGCTGTCTTGTCCTGGTATTTCAGTATAGCGCAGGTATGAAATGAAAGAAATCTTGCGCCGAAGACCACCGCAAAAGTCAATACGAGAGGCACAGTCTTTATGCAACATTCCATCTTTTAAAACAATCAGGTGCAACAAACTCTTTCGAGAATATGTGAGTACTGAAAACAGAAGGTAGCCTTGGACGACTAGCTGACACGCTAGTTAAACGCAGCAGCTCATCATACCTCACTATGAAAGTGCAACTTCTGGCAAAAAAAGTGACATTGACGCAAATAAGAAAGAAACTCATCTATGTAAATTACCACCATGGACGCAACGACACGCGAACAGTGGGGCACAAATATCAAGAGGGCAGATGCATTTCTGATCACGCTGCGCAATGAAAGACGAAGCTCGAGATGGTGCAAGGTCGCGATTGAAAGCTTCGCGACGATGTGTTATGTGTTTTAGAGCGTTTACTGGAAGGACCCGAAACGGCTGCAAAGACGAAGTGCAGATGAAAGGTGAGTGAAAATCAGGCCACACAAAAGAAGACGTACGATTTCTATCGCTGCCGCGTTGATCATAAAGTTTCTACATGCGATTCGTCTATGCACCATCGTGGCGAAGCGAAATGGCACGCGAAAACGGAGCTCTGCAGTTGCAGCAGTGCTCGCGAAGGGTTGCAGAACTGAAGCGACCGGCGAAGAAGCGTTTCACTGCTATACAGTGAAGATCGGCCCCAGAAAATGTTGTCTCTATCACAGCACGGTGTTCGCGATGATGAAGGTATACGTCGTGCAAAACGAGGCCGTTTCCCAGGCCAAAATGGCCGAATGTTAGCGTGTCTCCGCAGTATACACGTGGGAAGCACGTCAAGAAGCATGAAAACGCTGCTGCCACCCGGCCTTACGGGCTACGGGAAGGACCGCGATACCCGCGCGCAGTGGAACGAGAACCGGAAGTGAAGGTGCTAGAGTCAGTTTGTATGCTGAAATAGAGGTGTTACTGCTGGATTCAGCACTCACATTTTATCCGAGTTGGCACAAAACTTTATTTTGTCAAGCAATCTTTGCGATATGATTGAAGGAAAAGTATAGAAGGAAGAGCTTGAGTGCGATGCCATATGCGTGCTTTTTTTTGCAGTGCAGGTTAAATACACGAAGTGCATATGATGTTTTAGTCCCCCAGATTGCGCCCGATAAAGCGGCGAAGCATATCAACAGCTTAGTGTCTTTAAGAAGCGCAACTAATATTACAGAGACATGGATAAAGATTCACAGAAGCACTTACGTTAGAATGGTCCGTAAGAAAAAAAAATTCAACCATTCCGGGACTTTAACAATAACATTTGTTGGTATTTTACATCCCCGAAACACTATATAATCACGGGGGATGTTGTAGTGGAGGGGTTAAGAAATTTCGACCTTCTGGGGTTCGTTAACGTGCGCGCAAATTGAGGCACATGGGCCTCCAGCATTTTGCCTCCCGGAACAAGGCCGCCGCGACCAGGATTTCATCCCTTCAGGTCAGCTGTGGAGCTACACTACAATACCGCGGAAAGGGATCCCTTAACCTGAAAATATGATTCGCGAAGGTGAATGGCCGATGGCGAAAGAAACTTACGAAACAAAGTGTTTGCGAATTTCGCCTGTTATCAGCGCTACTTTAAAAAAAAAGCTTTCAATACTTAAAAAACAACTTTCACCTGCCAATGAGCTTAACTTGTTTCAACTTGTCACTGGTTTACAAATGTTTCCTGCATACATAATATCAGGTAAAGGGCGTATTATTACACTTAACAGCTAGATGGGCAAGGGATTAGAGGCATTGGCACAGTGTGAATAGGGTCACCGCAAAGTGCGGCGAAGACAGCGGCTTGCTTTAAACTCACAGCACTCGGCTCTCAAAGCATACAACCAGTCGAACGAAAAGTGTTTAAGAAATGTTGTTGTTATTGGTGACTTTGAGCAATAACTTAGAATATTTATGATTCAATAGCCTCAAAACACCCAATATTTAGTTTGCATTAGAGACAGTACTTATGCGAAGGTATACGAGTACACGATGTGTCTGCCACAGTGGAGACCTTTTCAAAAACGGCTACCATAGTCCATTCTGGATTGGGCAAATTGGAGTGCCCCCAAAGAACGCACTGCTGAGGCTGTGACTTCAGCCTTTGTATTGCCGCGCACAGCCCAGAATGGCAGCGTTTTTTTTCCTCATGTGAAAAAATGTATATGCATCCCCCCCCCCCCCCACCCCAAAATGGCTTTCTAAGGTTAGTAATCTGGTGCAGTTCCCGGTTCCTTGCCTCCACATATCACACCAATACGTTATTATCGATGACGGCAACATACTTCGGCACGGAAAAGCCAGTACTGCAAAATACAGATAAATGCCCCCTGGGAATTGCAGGTCCTGTACACGCGATTATCCCGGAGCATCGCTGCTGAGCAAAACAAATCGGTGTGATGTTTCACTTGAGCAAACAATCTTGTCGACTTTATATCGACTTCATCGGTACTGAATCCATGGTTCGTGATTGTTTACAGTGTATTCGCAGGAATTTCAATCAAAAAAGATGATTGGCTAAGAATGAAATGTCTGAGTTCGAATGCGGACGCCTATACAGTTAGAAAAGTCCAGAGCTTTGACTTATTATTTCTCAACAGTGCGCCATTGTAAATTAGAAGTATACAATGTATTTACGATTGTTTCCTGGACCGGATCTCAATACATAGTGGGGGTGCAAACACGAATTCGCTCTTTACACATAGCACGGAAGAAATTATGGGAATCTGGAAGAATAAATGACAAAGCGCAAGCTTGTGTTTTGTCGTTTATTCTTCAATAGTTTCTCGTTATTTCCTTCGGGATGCGTGTGAAGATGCATATGGGGTCTGTCCAAAAAGTAGGATTGAACTAAAAAATTACAACTATGACAAATTGACTTCATAATTTTTAAAATATGCCCCGTCTGCATCAACACAGCGTTTTCATGCAACTCGGTTGAAGGCTCCCCGCAACGCAGAAACCGCAATGCTCATCAGCTTCCTTTTTGAGGCAACTTGGGTGACCGGGATTGAGCCATGGTGCCGTCGTTTCATGTCTCTTTTCCTTCGGTGCAAGAGAAAAAAATCTGTAAAAGTGGCATCAGAGCTGTTAAATGGCTGGGGAATAATTCGTCAGGAAGTCCATGAGAGAAGTGTGGCTCGGCACATTATCGTAACTTCATGCCGTTGAAGGGTAACCTAACCGTTGCTCATTTTCAATTTGCTATCTTGGTTCCCGAAAGCATTTGTGCCTCTTAAAAACACTTCATATAACTATTGCATCACTCCCATAAGCCGTATCAATCATATTATGGATCTCACGTGCCATTTTACCCAGTTTGAAGTAAAACTTTTACCACGTAACGCTGCTTTAGCTAAATGTATTTTGGGGACGATAAGGCACGTTGATCTATGTTTATCTGAAACTCGATCTACGCTCCTAGAAGGTTGGAGACGACTGGCAACTGGTTGGCCAGTAGCTAAGTCCTCAACCCAACTAGCACAAGAACATTCTCCTCCTTTGCCAAGTTTTGGCGAGAAAAAAATCAGACCTAATAAATCAGAAAAAAATCTGACCGGTATGTACCGACTCGCCCAACTAACTCACCGCATGAAACTGTACAAACGTGCTCGCCGCATGGAACGCCCTTGCGCGTGTTGAACGAGAGACTGGGCTCTAGCAGAGAGAGTTGCGATACGACAATAATGGTTCATAACCGGTACCTGTGTGCTGTTTTAACGTCTCGTCACTGCGTATGTTACGGCGAATGTTGTGGTTCAGAGTGGTTCAGAATTGTGGTGCTTCAGAGCAGAAATGTGTGATTATGCTCTTTAAGACCCATGTTCTTTCGAAGTAAAGTCTTGCAGCGAATTGGCGCTTGTCTTGTATTCATAGTCAGTTCTGCGGTTCTCTTTCTTCTAAAAATGTCGGGTTTTCGCCCATAGCCAAGATTGACTATGCGATGTGTGTAACACAAGAGGTATAGACTTACGCAAAATCTGCTGCCATCTAGCCGCCGCCTTATGCATTTCCGCCATGTTGAAGGACAGGTGCTCTCCGCATGCGCACACAAGGGGCGTACACGTCGACGCATGGCAGCTAATAAAAGCGGTAATTACAAGGTATTTTTGCATCGTTTTGCTCAAATTGAGGAAATTGGGATGCTGAAAAAAAAAGGTTTCGAGGAAACTAACTTCATTATTATCAGATTTTATTGCGGTTGACGAGGATCGGCAGATGGTTCCGTTGCTCCGACTGATGCTTACGACCGACGCTGTGTAAACGGCATCGGTACTCACTATTTTGTGTCAAACCCGAACGAGACAGTTTTTTCACTGCGCCCCGCCGCGGTGGTCTAGTGGCTAAGGTACTCGGCTGCTGACCCGCAGATCGCGGGTTCAAATCCCGGCTGCGGCGGCTGCATTTCCGATGGAGGCGGAAATGTCGTAGGCCCGTGTGCTCACATTTGGGTGCACGTTAAAGAACCCCAGGTGGTCAAAATTTCTGGAGCCCTCCACTACGGCGTCTCTCATAATCATATAGTGGTTTTGGGCATTAAACCCCACATATCAATCAATCAATCAATCAATCAATCAATCAACAGTTTTTGCACTGCGTGCTTGCATGGAACAGGCAAACCGGCTTCGGCTTCAAAGCTGCATCGATCGCTGCTACTCGGGCATGCGTGTGCTGCTGTTGACACACTTACTGATTTTATAACACTGCGGCAGAAATAATGTAAAACAAATATTCGTGTGTGTAATTGATTATCTGTGAACGAACCAGTTGTGCTGAAGCCAGTGGCGTAGGCAGCAATTTACTTGGTAGGGTGGGAGGCGTGAGCACAGGTTTAACAAGGTTCCATTTGGTGGAATGATTTGCGTGCATGTTGTCTAGTGTGCTATCACTGCCAATAAATACAGGAGGGGGGGCGACTAGAATGGCCCAACCGTGCCCCCTTGACAAAAAATAAAACAGTGCTAAAGACAGGACGCGAAAAAGACACAGGCACGGCGCTGTTTTCCTCTCGTCCCGTATTTAGCACCATTTTATTCTTCCTAAAATACCGCGCACCAACCAGCCCAATCAAGCACACTGCAAACGTACCCACTTTCTTTTTTTTCATGCCCCGAGAAGAGCACATATCATGTTCTCACAAGAGCTGATCCCCCTGTAGGAAAAATCTTGCATCCACCTTCATAAGTAGTGAAATATTAACAAATGCTTTCGGATGGCACTTTTCGTATGAGGCTTTGAAAAAAAAAAAGTTCTTCTGGCAGATGTGCTTGATTCGACTGTGGAGGCACTGCCGTAGGTTACGCTCTGACGTAGTTTCACAAGCGTTCAGTCGGTGACACAAAGCTGTTTTGCTGGAATGGGTTGGAATATTAAGGCATTAGCAAGCCTCCAAAACGACGATCGAAAAACGAATAATTATATCGTATCATGTTATTTACGAGTATACGTCGGAAGGCTATTTACTAAAATACCAACTAATCAGCCCCTAGTTCTTAGAGCAATTAACTCTTTTCATGTTCACTTTTCGCGTGGCTGTGGCTGAGAGACGAACATTTCTTGCAGTTAAATTGTGCGACAGTTATATACATAAGATACGTCGGGGACTACAGCAGCGAAATATATTTACTATCAAAGTGTAAGAAGAAAAGAAAATTTTATTTATAATAAATTCTCTACACATCAAGTTGACGTAGGCTGTTCCTTGCATAGTGCACTCTGAAATGAATCAACTCTCTTTTTTTTTAATCGCTGTGCCTCATCGTGTCGCTCCCAACCATTGTACACTACACTCATGATGTTCAGATAGCTGCCAACTCTTTATTCGCTACTGGTATGCCGGGCAACTCTACATGCGACTCATGCGGAGCTGAAGAGACCGTCGAACACGTCCTGTTCAGCTGCGCTTGCTACAACGCCCAAGCGATGCCCGCTCCAGATGGTTTCGAAACAACTGGACTCAACACCATTTTCTGTGCAGAAGCTTCTAGAACATGGACGTGTGCTTCGATGCAGCAGAAAGTGACTAAAGCGCTACTGCAGTACCTGAACTAAAAAAATCTGAGTGACCACCAGTAGGCTTCATAAGCTCCGCCGATTGTGCTCGTGATTATGTGAATCTTTCTTACCTTTATTATATCTGTATTTCCCTCTTTATCCCTTCCCTCAGTGCAGTATAAAAGACCGGACAAGGGTCTGGTTAACCTCCCTGCCTTGCTTTGCATCTCTCTGTGTTCGCGGCATTTAAAACAGAAAGACGTAATTTATAACCTTCGTTGAACAACGCAAACGAGACGACGACGAAAAAGAAAAAGAAAAGCAGTCCTCGTAGTCGTATCGTTTGCGCTGTTCAGCCACAATGAATGCGCACGAAACTTTTTCAAGTTTCCAATCTTATGCAAAAATTTATAACCTTGCTCATGGTTTCATTCTCAAGAACGACAGGCTGACTCGAAGACTCACTTGTACTGTCTTCTTGTTATGACGCAGTTCTCTACACGTAATCATTGTCAACGTATAAATAGTAAATGCCGGTAACGTGTACAGGTTCTTACACAACTATGCGACGTTTTTATGCCCCGTTTGCCCAATCTCTAAGCAGTTAGAAACAAGAATCAACAGTAATACGATCCGGCCACAAGCCTTCAAGATGGCGATGAATGGGCAGCTTCGCCAAACCTCCGACAGATGGCAGCAATTTAACATACAGTGTACACATGTGCAGTACCTCTCCATTACGTTCGTTAGCTCCCGTGACACTCCCTGTTGAGCGATTTGGTATTCATCTATGCCTCAGGATTATTTTCTTGAATAATAATAACCATCGCTTTCATCATCATCACGTTGTTGCGCGCAGAGAGATAAACTAGTGTGACTGCGAAAGAAGTCACACAGCTGAAAAACCAGTACGTCTGCGTTAGACAAGTAGCAGTAATAGGTAAGGGCCATATCACATTGCACAGTTATGTTATGGGATATAGCTTTAGCGGGTGAGTACCCCCCCCCCCCCCCCTGGAAAAACAACAACGAGCCTCGTGACAAACCACCATATACCTTCGGACTGCAGTACTGCCATGAAAGGGTCCGCACATAACCACCGACCTGTCTTCTTCGCTCGGAGCGAAAACAATCTTGCCCAAGAAATAACGACAGCATGGAAAGGCGGCCGGCACAAAGCCAGTTCCGTGGCTGCATTGTTGGGCAACGCAGTTGGCCGCGTGATTTATAGCACCCACCTCGATTCTCCCTCAGTCTCCGCGGCACTGGGCCACACCAATTTGGCCACTGCCGGTTCCGTATAGTAGCCTTGCTTGGCGCTGCTTCGCCGAGCACCTGGTCGGAACGCTTTTCATCGAGAAATGTTACCCGGAAGCCGATTTCGTTCATGAGGGTCGGCGTGATTTTGGGTAAACTCTTTTTGATTCGGCCCTTGCGTGGTCATACTTTTCCGAAAGATTTACCAGCAACCTCGCGATGCGTCGAACTTCTGCGCTTTATTTTCGGCTCGGTCGCGTCAACCACAGCACGCGAGATTCTCCCACCCTCGTATGCTCCCCACGCCGTCGCATACGTGTCAGGCATGAAGAGCACCGTGACGCGGCGCTCCGCAAGCACTGGTGTGGGGGAGCAGCGTGAAGAGACGGCTAGGGGCAAGGACGATCACGGCGCTTCCTCCTTTAATCTGATTAATTGGGCACTGCCACGACGGCCTCAGACGCTGCGCCCGTCCACATAAACAACGGTGCCATTACATGCCACCCCGGAACGGGCACGCTATATGAGCTCATCGCCAACGCCGTCACACTGAACGAGTTTGAAAGTTGAGCCGACGACGGGCTGTTCGTATTCCTCGGAAGCGAATTATTATGTCTTTCTCGCATGCTTTTCTTCACCACGACGTGTGCATGCATTATGCATCCCTTGTTCTGCGTAGCTGATAAGAGGAAAGAAATAACAAAAGGTAGAGAAGCTCGCGTGAAGGGTTTTTGATTCTGTACTAGTGTACGCACAAACGAGTGTATTGATTTGTCTTTCACGTGAGTGATTCACGAAATATAAGCCATGTATTGCAAACCTTCTAGGCTAGTTCACTCGCAAGAATGAGGAATGTGTGAGAGGCGTGGCTGTCCTTTCGGGAATACTCATGATCGGCTGGCGTAGGCAACTATCGTCTTTTCTGAAATGCCATGCTCTGCCGAAAGTATGTAACTGGAGCACAATCTCAAAAATGTGATCAAACAACCACGGCACTTGGCTGTTATCTGCCTGAGGCGTATACATCACTGCCAATTTGTATTAATTTGCACTTCGACATTCCATTAGCGTAGTTGGCACTCATCCAAGACTGTAGCTACTCTGGTGATTACACTGCTGACTTGCTAATCTTACGTTTTCTGCCGAAAAGTCTATATGTTTATTATTTAATGTTCTACATCAGGCACAATAGACAGATTCAGCGTAGGGCACCCTGACCTTTGCGTACGTTACGGGGGAAAATTCTAGACGCTTAAACACCGCAAGAAAAAGGACGATGCACAGGAAAAGAGCGTCACTCGCAACTGGGGGTTCTTTTCCCAATAAATCAGTTGCATGACCGAGATTTGGGCACATCTGCACGTAGCGCCGCCTATCGTCGGCCACAGCGATGGCAGGCCGTAACTGAAATAGGCAAAAAAATCCTATCTGATGAAAAAAGTTGGTTATCCAAAACGACTTCCGGTTCTATAGAGCAGAGACTTATTTGAACAATTTTGAATTGTCACACTGTTCTACTACATACAGCGTGGATTCGCAGAGGGCTTAATGTTTAACAATGGGGTCCCATGTGTTTCTGAGAGTGGTGTTCAATTGTACTGACAAGCCACACGCCTAGTGGTTGTGGCAATGAAATTTTACCAAAATGTGCCAATGGGTGTCTGCTACAGATAACCTGCAGTCGTTTTTAATAACTAGCTATTTAGGGGCGTACCTCCTCTTAGCCTAACCTTGTCCTGCATATGGTGTAACCGAGAGAAGACGAGAAACCGAGAGAAGAAGAGACGAGAAAAAAGGAAGGCAGCATCTCTGCGAACAGTATAATAGACGGCGCTGTCTATTATAAGTACATACAAACTGCACTTGAGTTAGGATACTCTAGATGGCACTGTACCAGTGCTCTCCGATTAACTGCTGCGCGGGTTGTGCCTGGGTGCGCGAGGAAGGAGTGCCTCCCTCAGTCTGTTGGATAGTCGCCGTACGTGGCGGATCATGAGTGGGGAATGGGCAAAGCAGAGCGGCTGGCACGTTGAAGACGCTTTCGCTCGGCTTTCTCAGCTCGGGTCTCGTCGGTGTTACCCGCGCACCGTCTGCGTTCTCGAACGCGATCGCACACATGGACACATGCACGGACGGATGGACACACGAACTGATGGATGAACGGACGCACGCACGCACGCATGGATGGACAGACAGACAGACACAGACAGACATATGAACGGACAAACGGACACACAGACAGACGGACGGAAGGACGCACGAACGGACGCATGAATGTACGCACGGACGCACGCACGGACGGACGGATGGACAGAAACGTGGATGGACGCACAAACTTCGCCCCACTCATCATCATTCACTCCATGGATGTGCTGTAATTTTTTTTTCAAGAGAGATGATTTTCCTCATCTATTTCCTATTCAGTTAAGGCAGGCTGTCATTCTTGCTGCCGAGAGATGGCGCCACGTCCAGATGCCTCCTCCAATTCTTGGAATAGCGAGTGATGCACCTTACCTGTGCTTCTTCGTTCTTCTTGTGGTTTTAGGCGTCTAGAATTGTTCCTCATAATATTGTACCGACTGGCCCAGCTACAGGTATGCCTTACTTAGCGTACGTACTCGCCTAAGATTGTCACCATTGCGCATGTGTCATTCTCTAACTGATTTGTGGGTTAGCGTTGCAAGAGAGGGGGGAGATAGATAGATAGATAGATAGATAGATAGATAGATAGATAGATAGATAGATAGATAGATAGATAGATAGATAGATAGTAACAAGACTGAAACTTGGGCTAGTTGGTAGTACTGCATAATGGAACAGCAGCGTAGCCACACACGTGCAAAGGAAAGAAGGATCATGAAACAAAACGCTGACTCACAACTAAAACTTTTATTTCAGAATCTATATTTATATAAGACCAACGTGCACAAAGTGCATCTCAGAACAGAATTTATTCAAGCAAAAAAAAAAAAAATCCGGAGAGGGGTAGGGGTGACTTTCAAAGGCGAGGGCACTGCAGGCGAACCGCGCGTGATCTTACAGGGGTGGCATCTATGCATGAGGGTTTTATACAATAATACCTAGAGCAGAATCTGGCGCTGCAATCGTGTACCTCCATAGGAATTATGGGAAGTACAGGCTTCGATTAGATTGCGTTAGCTAGCGAACTAACTACGGATACTTTTCTACAGTTTCATTTTCGTTCTTCCGCAGCATGGGTAGTTGGGTGTGGTGCAAAGCACTGAAGCAGCGCCTTTGTTGTTCAAAAAAGGCTGAAGACCATTGGGTATGAGGTTTTCTGCGGCTTCAGAGCTTTACGAGTCGTATTTGACAGTTTAAGCGAAGCGTCGTCCACTCACCCCCACGCATAGTGTAGCGTCTCATGCCAGTGGGGAATATGACATCGAGTTCACGTTTTTTTCGTAAGCGCGTTTTGCCAAAACTCCTTTAAATCGACTACACAACGACAGCGAAGCTAAGCAGACGCACCGTTACGCTCCTTTGATTCGACTTCCCAGAGAGGTGCGTTGGTGGCAGACCACTTGGACAGACACACCTGGCATCGCAGCAGACACAAGGTTAAGTGTATCTAACCTAATACTGTACTGTTACTTCCATAAATAGATAATGCGTTCTTTCGAGGGCCAAATATGAATGTTTGTTTTGCAATGTAAAATATTTATTTATATCTTGATGCCAAACCTGTAACGCTGTGACAGAGCAATACATACCCTGGTGGTTATATTTGTCCTGGTTTCACTTTTACCGCATAGCCAGACATTTTTTTTTGCAATAAGATTTACTTACAAAAAATTAAGTAAGTTTACTTAAATATAACTTCATATAGCTTTGTTTTACACTCGGAAAACAAGCGTCGGCAATTTCAAGAACGTGATCCATCCGAAGCCTGTACTACTCTTATTACCATGGTTGTTTAGGCACCGCTGAAGGAGCCTGCGAAGACACTATAGCGCCAGATTCTCCTCAAGGAATTATTGTATGAAACTGTATCATCTATGCAGTAAAGCACGTGAAATTATCTAACCTAATATCAATGGCTTTTCTGCTCTGCGCGTGTGTCAAAGGGAGCACTAGTGTTCCAATAATTTTATATTTGTCTCGATAAACATGCCACTTGCCTATCTATGAGTGTTATTGAAGGTGTGATAATGCATGCGCCAGACTTCTTTGACATGATAATGTAAGCTTCAATTATTTTTCTTCTGACTTTGTCTTTGCTTTTTACCAATGCAGTAGTTTCCCTGAAGGTTGGGTGATATTTACAATCAAAGCAGTATTGAGCAAGATTTCTTCTATTGCAAGCCTACTACACACGTTCGTGTGTTCCTGGACACTTTTATTTAAGCACCTGCCCGTCTACCCAATGTAAGATGCCCCCCAGGTCAATGCTCTACACTACTCCTACCTTGCGCTCAACAAATAAATTTTTTACGTGTCTGACACTACATGCTTTATCTCGGACGTCGCCTTCACAAATCTTAGAATTAACTTTCCTACAGAAGCCTACCAGTTTATTTGGGTGCCGAAAAAAACCACTTGTACACCATACCGGCAGCCACTTTTTTTAAACTTATGCGCCACGGTGTGCATGTACAGCAACACTACCACCAGGTTCTTATTTTTTTTTCTTAACTTTCACGGGGCTATCGGCCTTTTTGCGGCAGAATTGCGCTTTTTAGACAGGATTCTGTCATTTTACTCCTAACATTGCAGCACTGCCTTTATTTACAGTATGTTCCAACTAACCCCCCACAAGATTTTTTGAACCACCACAAGCTTCCATATGCGCAAACTGAAGGAACGCTCAAATCACTGTGCATCATAAAAACCATCCCACAAACAAAGCACAAAGGTAACGTGTACTACTTCAAAAATTAATACAATCAAGTAATGTCACCGTTGGTTCAGTGAGTGAATCAGATTGTTTCCTGATGTAGTGGGCCTCGTTTCACTCTTCAATTGGTTCTTGCGTCGCTTTAAAACAATTACCTCAATAAATTTAGGTTCGAACCCACAAGTGTTAACAAATGAAGCCAAATCAGCATGCCATCTGGTGTTCAATGAGTGTTTGTGTTCTTTCAACCTAACGTTTGCACACCTGCTGGTTTGTCCGAAGGATACGGGAGTGTTGACTTCTTGTTCCGAGAGTTAATGCTCCGCGACATGGCGCAGACACTTTGTGTGCACAGAAAATATAATATACAGGGACGATGGAAAGAAACGCGAACAGTGTGGCGCATACGTTCTCCGCTGTTTCGTATTTTTTTAACAGGTTGTAACTTGCGTAGAAATAAAAAAGCCACCAGTGTCATCCGTGATACAATCGAGAACCGTTCTTTCATCGTTTTATTGCCACCAAGGTTCTGATCGAGATAAAAACAACGTGGTGCGTTGTTCGCCTTTCTTTTTATTCCCGCTGTACAAAGAGATAAAGTTCACTCACACTCGCGGTTAGCGTAGGTCGCACAAGCATTCGGGACATTTGAGTTGAACCACTCAGGAAACGGCCACCATGTTCACGAACCAAACTGCGCTTGACTATTCGGGAATGGCGACCAAGGAGCGACTGAACGAGATTGCTGTTCACCTGGGATTGTGCGACCTACGTGTAGTCCCGCCGAATTGGCCTCTACTCGCGCTCTCATTTCCTCGTAAAATAGGATGACGTCCTGTTCCTCCTTATTTGATTGGTTAAGACGTTCGCGACTGCAGCGGCCTAACTGAAATATCGAGCAGCCAGCGACTAAGCCAAAGCAGCCACTTTTCGAACTAAGTAGGTATTTGTGACCGGTGGCTTTGTGACTTATTTGGTCACGTGACAGCTACCAGTCGCAATTGTGAATGAGCCTTAGTGGCCCATGAGCGCTAACCTGTGTACGCTTAAGGTAACGCTTAAGAGAGCAGAGGAAAATTTATTTACTGTGGATTAGTGCTTATTGGACAAGAAACTATATTATGGTAAAATCCAGTTTAATCAGACAACCATTTAAATTAGTTTTTATTTCTGTCTGATAGCCGAACAACAATGTCTATGTGTATAAATATTTCTCACCAGGAATAACAAATATAAACAATTAACCAGAATATTGCCGCTGAGTACAGGATTTTTTTTTCAAAGTAACATGTTTTATTCCTGAACCAATATGCAAGAAAGGGCATTTGTGGCTCCTGATTATCACAATGTTAAAATGAGAACCTTCGTCCGTAAGGCCGTAATAGCTAACGGTAAGGGCCGCTTATAACACGCCTATACATGCAAAAGCGAGTTAGAACTAAGTGGGACATTAAATCTCAATTGGATCACGTTGGATATCCGCATATTATATAGAGCACCTGCTTTCGATATACATATGTCTTCTTAAGGCTACCCAGTCACTCACCATCGCCGATGGTACAAAGTTCTGAACTCTTGCAAATGCCTTCGAGATATCTACGAATTGCTGCAAACAGTTTTACTAGAACACTGGCTTGCAGCAGGCTTAATGAAGTGGCAACTGGTTGCATCTAGCGGCAAATCATTTTGTAAAAAATAAAACTAAACTTGTTAGGTTTTCTACAGGCAAAACGTTTTTCTCTTAACTTTGTTGCTACGTTGGCGCGCAGGTATAGGGGTCGACAGCACTAATATCGAAAACTTTAGCTATAATAATGCCCGCTGCAGTTGATCCTCACCATGCAGACAGCGTCGCTGTGAGGTGCATGCTTGATGATAAAGAATTTAATTAATAATATGGCACACACGGAGTCAGATCCCTGTAGAGTCTCTTATCAGACGTGAAGAGACAACAACAACCTTTAAGACACAGAGGGCGACGAAAAAAAATTTGATACCGGAATGCGTAGTATATTTCCTAACGAAAACAGCCGAAGGCTTCCTTCCAAAACAGGCCGCCGACGATGTGCACTTCGGTGGCTTCACCTGCACCCACTCGAATAATCGGTGAAGCGAGTGTTCGGCAAAATGTAGCGGAGATCGCTGGTCTAAACAAGGCCATCAAGCAACAGCCAAAGAGAGAGAGAAATAAATAAAAGGAAGAGACAGGGAGGCTAACCTAGACGAACTGGTTTGCTACCCTGTACGGGGGTGGGGGAAAAGGGTCGGAAAGAGGATAGATATAGAGAGATGTAAAATAAATTAGAAAAAAAAACCACATGCGCACACATTCAGGGAGTTCCGATCACAGTCGTTTGGAGAGGCCGGTTGAACGCAAGAAGCGCAGGAGCGCCTTCACAGCCTTCTTCTGCGGCATAAAGTCCTGTCGGCAGCACAGGATTCTTTCTTCCGAAAGAGGCTGGTTGTCCAGCTCATCTAGTGCATTGCAGAGTGACTGTCTCTGCGAGCTGTATTGTGGGCATTCACACAGAATAAGCCAAGTTGTTTCATCACTGCCACAATGGTCGCATGCAGCAGGGTCAGCCATGATTGCTATGCGGAACGCGTACGCATTGGTAAATGCGATGCCCAAACATAATCTGCACAGCATAGTAGCGTCTCGTCGACGTAATTCCGGAGAAATTCGAAAACTGAGAGCTAGGTCTAAAGTACCTAATCGTGCATGGATGAAATGTGACTCGTTACATTGTGACCAAGTGCGCTTGTGAGCAAGCATGCGGAGCAAGCATGCGGAGTATCCGTGCAGCGTCAGTACTGGAAAGCGGAATTGATATTTCATCGCTTTCAGTATGGGCAGAACGGGCAGCTCGATCGGCCCGTTCATTGCCAATTATTCCACAATGACTTGGGAGCCATTGAAAGGCTATTTCATGTTCTTCCTCAATGAGTTGGTGAGTCCTTTCTGCAATCTCAAATGCCAGCTAAACAACAGCCAAAGCAACAGCCAAAACTCCACACGAATCTCATAGAGAGCAAGGCACGTGGCACACTTACGTGTGTATGACCTCGGGCGCCGCTTCCGTCGATGAATAGTTGACTGCATCGACAAATTCTCCAGCTCGTGAGCAGAACAGAGGCGTATCAGAGGGGGGGGGGGGGGGGGGCAAAACACTTCGGTTGTCACACAATGCGCGAGCTCATTCCATCACCGCTCTGCTTTACGCCGCACAATATAACCGCAGGTACAGATTCTGCCATTTCCTTGGTACAATACGTAGGAGTCGGTAGGCCACGTGTCCCAGCGGCCGAACATTTTCGACACCTCATGCATGACCAGGTTAGTCAATCAATGTGAGGGGGGTTCTAAAGTAAAGCGGCGTTTTCTTGGCGTGGGTCGGGGACACAAAGTAGGTCAAAATTAAGTTTAATATATAGATATAAGGCATCCACATCGATGGTCAATGATCAGACTTCGGATTAGTGGCAGTGCCCGGCATAAATAATGAGTAACGAATAATGCCGCTTAAGCTCACTCGTGTAATGCGCTGCACGTAAAGGCGATTTGCAGAACTGGAATGAAAGAAAAAAAAAGTGAGCGGACGTGCACTGAAAGCCAGTACAGTGCTTGGAGGAAATCGCCTTGCCCTCCTAAAGCCGTTTTGCACCCTGGCTTTCTTACACCCCTTTTTTCTTTTCTATCTCTTCTTTTTTATTATTCTTTCTTTCCCGCACCCCACGTGTAGGGTAACCAACCAATGTATGCTCATAAGCTGGGTTAACGTCCCTGCCTTTCTTCTTCATTTCTCTGCCCCTTTCTGCATGTCTTTCTTTCACAATCTCGTAACTTGCGAAAAAAAGTATAGAAACACGTTTTGTATCTCCGATACAATACTAAATTGCTTCCGTTCGCTGAAGCAACGCATGAAGCGTTAACGTGTTCTTAGCTGACATTGTGATGTGCTATCGTTCTGTCGCTGAGCGCTTTTCCTTTAGAAGGCGAGATGCGCTATTTGGTTACGCGTGGCTAACATTTAACGAAATGTAAATAAACGAAGAAGAAGCGATGCTTATGACGAACATGAAATAAGAAAGGTCGTTAGTGTGTAAATGATAAAGTAGTGCATCGTATTCATATTGTATGAAGTGAACCACCTCATTTGGACGTAAATTAACCACTATTCACATGTAAACGTACGCTGTCGTCTGCGATGGTTGCGGTGGGTCTCGAGTTACACATGCAAATGCATTGTTCAATCACTTGCATGACTGGAAACTCAAAACTGGGATGACATCCGCAAAACTCATCAAATGCGCGCTTTCGTCAGCACAAGCTTCTTAAAAACAAGTCGTCCCGCTAGCGTTAGGCGAGTTTCCAATTCTCGTTTAATAAGAATCGTTAGTCGCTGATGTCGCGCTCCTTTGCTTCCCTACAATGCGACGTCCTCTCAGTGATTATGACTTGCTACTTCTAATGCCAGCTGTGTGGGGCTTTCCGCATGGCTGTGAAACCCGATGTTCCCAGAACTTCATAGAAAAACCAAAAACGTTTCACAGAATTAATCACACGATGCTCGCCAGTCGACGTGGATGGGGTCGGTGATACGTGTGAAAAACGGGCATATACCTTCTGCCAACATATCCGAATCAAGCATAATCTCTAGGTTAGGCTTCATATGCTACTATAATTACAAAGCAATACCAGTGAGTTATTATTACTGAACATGAAGCAAAAACAATATTTACAATTGCCTTGACAACACTGTAACACCAGAAAAGCTGCGCCTACGCTTTTGATTGATCGATATGCGGGGTTTAACGTCTCGAAACCGTCATATGATTATGAGAGACACCGTAGTCGAGGGCTATGAAAATTTGGACCACCTGGGGTCCTTTAACGTGCACCAAAATCTGAGCATACGGACCTACAGCATTTTCGCCTGCATCGAAAATGCAGCCGCCGCAGCCGGAATTTGATCCCGCGACCTGCGGGTCAGCAGCCGAGTACCTTTGAGACTACCGAGGCGGGGTGACTGCGCTTGAACACTTAGTATTGCCACGTTCCATTTCCCAAGTTTTTGTTATCGTCCCAAAACACCACACGATTCTCAGCGCAAACAGCGCCTGCAGTTTTCGAGAAGGTTCCGGACTGTAGTAGACCATTTCTATAAGATCACGCCCACTGTGCGAACGGTACAGATTGTTCTGGAACCTACGCCACCGCCAGCGATAACGCTAGAACATTCGACGGCAAGAGTATAAATGCCGACGCGCTTCGCCGCTTGTCAGTTGATGATCGAAGGCCGATGCTCCGTTCGCCGCTATCAGTCCGAGACTGCTATCTGTGCAAGACTGCTGCTGTAATTGGACTTTCCGTTTACCGGGCACAAGTTCGCCCAAATAAACAGTTAAATTCCAACAGGAAGTCTCCTGTCTTCGGCCACGTCACGACCTCGTGACATCTGGTGATGTTTTGGGACGATAACAAAAACTTGGGAAATGGAACGTGGCAATATATAGAACATGCAGGTACAGTTTTAAGCTTTATACCGTTTTAAATCTTCAAAACCTAATATTTAATTTATTTCAAAAGACGTAATTGTCCGGATTCCCATGGAATACTCACAGAACATATCGCCTGCCTTCACAATTAACTTGGCACCGACTCTGGTTGCATACACTTGTTAGTTGAAAAATGTGATCCATCAAAAAAAAGAAACGTCAACAATACAAATTCATGCACTTACTCTGAGAGAGCCAATTAAGCTTGCCCTAAAAAGGGTGCAAAAGCAGCGTAGTTTTCAGAAACATTAATTGCATAAACTACCAAGATTTCTTCCACTACTAATGCCGTTCTATGATGAGTAGAAGCATCGTAATAATACTCGGCTCGGAACTAAAGGGTTCAAGGAAGATGTGTTACGTAAACACTAACTTTACATTTGTGTATCGGTTTATTTAGCAGTCGTCATACAAAAATGCGTAAATGGTGTAAAATGCGTACAGTATTCAAAATATTCTTACTGGCCTTGTGAAAAGTGCGGCCGTATATGACCGCAGCTGTCAAGGCTGGTGAATTAATGCACGCAAATTAGACAAGTTTCACTTGGTTGTATGTATAGCCACACTTTTTCGCATTTAGTTTTAGTCTTTTCTTTTCGTTTTACTTTTCGTGGCAGCATACAAGCAACAAGAAGTGTAGTGGCGCATTCCGGGCAGTTCACTTTCTTTCTCGCAATCAGCTCGTTCAAACGCCAATATTTTCGCTTTTCTTAAGCACATTTTTTCAATGTTGTTGTGGCCAGCTTTTTATATTCTCTATATCTCGCTTTGCTTGTCACAACGCAACTCTACCTTGTGATACATTTCATAGGCTTCCATGTGCCCAATTTCTTATACCTATAGTTGCTAATTTCACGGTTCAGATTCCGACATTTCCTGGTGAACGCAGAATTGCCCGAATAGTACGAATGAAATTAAGCCTTATCTTTGCTTAATACTGAGAATCAAACCTACTCCTATAAACAATTCTGGGGACTATCAGACATGCTAGTCTTCGCTCTACTGCACACCTTCAGAAATTCTTCATTTTGGTGGGGTGCATCGCTCAACATAACAAGGCCACTATATGCATTTCGCAGACCACTGATTGCATACTACAGCATTGTGTACGAAGACGACGTTGCGTGCGCTACTGAGTAATTATTCTGGAATTAAATTGAGAGCTTCACCTGTGATAATTTGGGTTCTACTTTTACAGTCACGGAATCCAAAACAGGTGAAATCACTAAAATATGCATCTTCTTGTTTTTTTAACCACGAAACATAACTATAAATTCCTATAGACTAAGACGCTCGCATTGTTCATTCGCTGCCCGGGCACATAATGGTAATGCAATAAAATAAATAACTACGCCCGAAATAAACTACAGAAAGAATAAGAGGGTGCAACTAGGATGAAAGACCAGCCTTTGTGCTTCAATTTGTCGCAAGTTGCTCTTGCACGACGCCTATTAAGCCCGTATTACAAGGATGCCAATATAGATACGCGAACACTACGTGAACATTGGCAGTACGAAGCTGGGACGTTGCTGTGAACGATAGTTATAGCGCGAGAACAGAACGAAGACGCAGAGACAAGAAGGACACGAAGGACACGAGCGCTACAACGCTCGTGTCCTTCGTGTCCTTCTGGTCTTTTTGTCGTCGTTCTCGTCTCGCGCTATAACTTTCGTTATGTCATACCAACTAGCCCAAGCTGCCACACTTGCTGCTAACGTTCAGATAGAGGAAACGCAAGTCAATCGTTCATGAGCGTTCACGAGTAGCTGTTGCGCCCTAAAACCTCGTCGGCACAGGAATAGAAGGTTCCAGCATCGGCGAGTGGACGGTTGCTTACTCTATCCAACTGAACCCACGTCAGGTGTAGTTTCTCTTATTGATGTAGCACGTAGACTCAAAAGCAAGCAAAGCACCGACACACAAAAAAAAAGCAAAAAGAAAGCACGAGTGAATCTATTCGCGTTATTTAAAAGAAAAAGAAAAAAAAGCTGCATTTAGATTAGTACTAATGCAACAAGCCGGTTCAGGTAGCACCAGCGTACTTCAGACCGGAAACGGACGTAAAAAAACACGCAAATTGCCATGTAGCGTGCCGCAGTAAAATTAGATGCGCAGCCATATTGTTATTGAACGAACGTAAAAACGTCTTCGGGAACTCTACGGTGTGTGGGATTGATGTTAAAAAGTCTCTAAACTAAACTGCAGAAGGCGTTAATTCAAAGATTGGGGAGGGGGTGAGAAGGCGAGGTTCCTTCTCTAGCTACTTTTTCCTCTTCAAGATAATGACACAAACGGCGCAAGTTCGAGAGATAATTTTCCCAACCACACCAGCTTAGTTGGAGGCTGCATTACTTTTGCAGGGGCAATTGGAGGCAACCTCTCTGAAGCGCACTCAGCTGCAAGGTTCAATTTTCCGCTTGAGAAGAGAGATGTCATGTCGGGGCTGAAGGCGTGCTTTTGGTGGGGCGAAATACAAGATCCTCCTCTCTCAAGCAGAGAGTAAAACGAAGGGATGAGCGAGCTTGCCGGGAGATTGAGAAAGATAATATTTCAAAACTTCATGCATGGCCAGCTCTACAGAAGATGACTTCGACGCAAAATTTATTGCCTGCAGAAAAATTTGTAAAAATTTGCTCGATTAATATCATTTCGAGCCTGCTTTTCGTGCGTGGAGAGCTTTTTTTTTTTCTGGCGAAGAAGAAGAATTTGCCCTAGATATCGAACTACCGCATATGTCGACGTCGGATAAGGCTCAATAAACGTGACGGCGAAAAAAAGGATAGCATCGTGCGTACACGAACAAGACGCTGCAAGTGCTCTTCTCTTGCAAGACACGAACATAAATTACGCCGCAACGGTAGAAAGGTATCCTTTTCCCGCCTCTTTTCACTTCAGGAGGAGCAGCGCACGCTATAAATAACCGCACCACGACAGCTCGGAGCTGCTCTCCGATCGGAGCACGGTCCCTCTTCAAGTGCATCGACGCTCTGACCGCTGTCCGGCACGCATTGCTCGCACGGATCAATGTACCCTCATAAGCAGAATTAAGCGGCTGCTGCAAAGTGCACGGGACCTGGGTACCGGCACAACGTGGTGAGCCAGCGGTGTTGCAATGCATAAAATTACGAGCGCACAAGTGTTCGCTGTGGCAGTTGCGCAGCTGTCGGCTTCGAGATGGGCCACTGTTGAAACTGTGGCGATCATGCATAAATTTAGCGTCGAAAGCGCTCTTCAGAAAAATAAATAAAATAAATAAGGTCATTATAGCCATTCATGTTAAACAGCAGTACTGCGCATAGCTAATGATTGAACAAGCATGAACTAGCGAACCAAGTGCTTACGGTGTTCAAGGACGACGGGGACTCACAAGCTCCAGTGAAGAGTGAAGAGCCGTCTACATAGGGGCGCGCACTAGTGTCCATGAATTTTCTTTCTTTTTCGAAGCACAGGTTCCTTCCAGTTGTCGATTGATTCATTCTCGAATTTTTTAGACTTCGTTAGCTGAGAGGGGTGAGCGACCATTTCCGCCCCGTGTCTGACTGCCGAGCCAGGACAATTTTTTTTTTCATGAACGAGGAGGCTTTTCATCTCCCGAATGCACATGAACTTCGTTTGTGGTTTCGTGCTATAAAGCGGTAATGATTCTTTTTTTTTTCACGTGCTTTACTCACCTCGCGGGCTTGAGCAGCAGTGGTTTTCCATATATTCAGAGTCACCAAGTTAAGTTGTAAAAAAAAATAATCGAGTCGACCACCTAATTGATACTTTGCTTCATGTATAGGTTCCGACATGTGCGTTGAACGCGTATTACTTTTTTTCTCGACGCTGTCGACGCACTTTTACCTTGGACTCTTGTTGATCGTGCAAAGTAATTTAATAAAACTATACGCTTACACGACTGATCACGACTGATGACGATTATAGTCATTGTTCTAGCATTATGCGATGATCTCATTAAAAAAAACGCGGTGAGAGCATTAGTACACCAGGATCCTCTCGCATAAGGGAAAATTTATTGCGCTCAATTTTTCGTAAAAACAGCTTC